>NW_017536764.1:33113-35678 GCF_001853355.1 Bactrocera latifrons | reverse complement strand
GAGTGTAGGTGCATGCACTTGTGCTTTGGGGCGCTGATCAACGCATTGTTTTGATCTATGTGCTTCTAGCAATAGAAAGCACCGTGGGGTTAGGCCTTCGCAGGCAGGAACTCACGTAAAACCACAACGGACTCTGTACGTATTAGATCGGCCACTCCACTAAGCCAGGTACTGAAATCTTTAATTGTGGGATATGGCTGTATCATCATTGAGGCTTTTTCCCACTCGAGTTTCTTGCTCATGGGCAGCTTACCCACAAGCTCCTCCAATAACGTTGGGTTACACAAGTGCTGCTGACCATTAACTGTGTGTAGGAACACTGCTAGGTTTTTTACTTTGACAGAGACAGGAAACATTTTGTCGATTTCGGATTCTGATATGTATGGCATCTACCGTACTTGGCGCACCTGACATTTTATAAGTAATTCTGGATAACGGTAAGAACGTTATCCGGATGAATTAGGAGTGAGTGCACTGTTTCTCTAGCCTTACCCTTTAGGCATTAGCATACTTTAGGTAGACGTGTGATGCAGTTGACTATGCAAAGGCGGTGGATAACATAGGCCAGTCTTCTGCGCGTCGGTCGAAATCTAGCAAATCTTGAATTTTTCTCGGTAGTGTAAGCAGATATGAACTGTCTGGTGTAACGTTAACAAATGGCTGCGACTGTAATGAAGTTGAAGGCATAGTAAGTACCGAAGAGGCGGTGGCTGTGAAGATCGGCGGTGTAGTACCTTCATAAGGGCACTCAGTATACGTATGCGTGGCGGCTGTAATCGTTGACGTAGACTGCATAGAAGTGTTTGAACTATTCTGCGAGTTCGTTGTTGTCTGCGGTAGCAGTATCTACAACGGGATCCACTGAGGTCGCAATGGAATTTGACCTTAATCAGTCCTCTACGCGTATCGTGGACTTCAGAAGTTCACACTGACGTTCACTTTCCTTCAATCTGCGTACCTCGCAGTTGGTTACTCAGAGCATTGATCTGCTTTTGCATGGCAACGAGTATTTGTTGCTGACTTTCTACTGTAACTTTAGTAGATGCGCTAGAGTTAGTTGTGCACTACATTATCCAATCTTTGATCTTCAACTGAAACTGACTTACTAAGGCTGTCTTGTTGTTGAATCCGCATACTCTTTCTAATGGAGTTTTCCATTGTTCCCGTTCCCGTTTGGCGAAAGACACGTTAACAAGTTGTGTCACGATGGCGGCTCGTAACTAATAAGTTATCCCATAAAGCTTTATATACTCCACTGGTTCGGGAGTGACGGCAATGAAAGAATTGGCTGTTTGCACTCAATTGGCGACAGTATAAATGTATGCATAAAAAATGCGTAAAAGTGCTGCGAAATAATGACCATACGAAATAAAGAATTGCGAAATAAAGATGTCTCAATTCCGTTGGCTGGCGAATTTAATTGTGTTCTTGCCCACATATGCGCAAAAACATTTCGTACACTTGCATACGGTAACAAATACAAGGACAACAATTTCTTTATATAAAGAAAAGATTATTACATCTATTCAATGATCTGCAAGATCAACTTACCGCAGTGTCTCAGCCTTTCTCTTCGGCGTTCGGAAATTGAGTGAATTATAATCGGAGTTCCAACAGTATGGACAACGAAAACGAGCGTCGGGAGTAAAGCAAACAGCAAAGAGAGAATTACTATATGGTGGCATGCAATATGACAGGATTGGAGAAAATTAAATTGCTTATCATAGGAAAGGCCAAGAATCCAAGATGCTTCAAAGGAATAAAATCTCTAGACGTGGATTTTGAATTTAATACCAAAGCATGGATGACAAGCAAGACTTTTTTGAAATGGCTCTTGAAATTGGATCGAAAGTTTGCTTCTCAACAAATAAATGTTTTGCTCTTTGTTGACAAATGCGTTACGCACCCTGGGGACGTAAAGGACCTATTGGAAAATATTAAAATTGCTTATTTCCCACCCAACATGACTTCGTTACTTCAGCCAAAGGATCAGGAAGTAATTTGAAACATTAAACGCATTACAGGAAACACATTTTGACAAATATTTTGTCACAAATTGAGGAGAAAGAACCTCCCTCGTGCATAAATTTGCGGGATGCCATACACAACTTAACCAAATTGTAGGATGTCAATGTAAAATCTGAGACAATTGCAAACTGTTTTAGAGAAGGAGGATTTGTAAAAGTTGGCACCACAACAAACAATAGTATGCCTCGGAACGAAGAAAGCTATCTACCACTATCCCACTTCGCCTTTTTAGAGTCTTCGTTTAAAACAGTTGCTAATATTAATGCAACATTAAAGCCTACATCAATGTTGACTGTGATGTCATTACTACAGACAACTCTTGCGACGAAGATAGCCTTAAAAGTGTTCAAGAAAATTTAGAGCACCAGCTATCTCAGGTAAAGAAACAATAACAAAGAAAACCTCGGCTAATAATTTTCTGATGTACATTATTATTTCTCTTTTAACAGATTCAGATTAATACGAAGAATAATCTGCGGTTATTGTGAAAGAGTTACCCACATACGGACTACTTTCTTCATCCGTTGAAGGTTTCCG
>NW_017536764.1:17108-28813 GCF_001853355.1 Bactrocera latifrons | reverse complement strand
CTTTTTGAAAGACAGCGACCTTCTTCGACGCATATAATATAACCAGTCGGCCGATGATGCTAGTGCTGCGTATTTTCTTAAGTTTGTATAATAATTGTATTATTATGTAAGCTTTTATAAAATAAAAAAAAAATAAAAAAATTTACATTTAAATTTTTAAGAAAAACGCACGCGTACTTATATTTTTCAAATATGTGCAAGCTTATTTAAGTAAAGTAAGCTTATTTAAAAAAAAGCAAAACGAGCAAATGTAGATCCAAAAACATTTCATAGCTAAAATAAACTTGCTCCAAAAAATAGGTACAGTTTTAATAAGACAATTATTTTGGAAAAATTAAATTATGATAAAACAGTTTCGTTGTATATTTAACATTACTCAGTTAATAGCCAGTATATGCACCATTATTCTGGATTACTTTATTTATTCATTTGGGCATACTACTGATTAAAGTCTGACAGGTTTCTTTAGGTATCTCATACCAAGTTTTTTGTACCCACTCCCATAACTGGTCTTTGTTAGAGAAAGATTGATTTCTATTGGATTTAAATCCGGGGATTGACTTGGCCACTTCAAAACGTTAACATTATTATCTTCCAAATATTTTTTAACCAGTTTGGAGGTATGTCTTGGGTCATTATCTTGCTGATATACCCAACGTAATGGTAAGTTTTCTTCAGCATAGGGTATTATGACATTTTCAAGTATTTCCTTGTACTCCGACGCTGTCATTTTGTTAGTTGTAAGGTATATAGGACCTACTCCATACCAAGAAAAACATCCCCACATCATGAAGTTTCCACCTCCGTGCTTCACAGTTCTTTTTGTGAATCGAACGTAAACTCCTTTCCTTTTGGACGACACACATTTCTCTCACAATCGTTTCCAAACAAGTTTACTTTCGTTTCATCGCTCCGTAAAATGTTTCTCCACTTTTTTGTTCCCTGAGGTCCTGACCAATCTAAATGACTTTTTGCAAAATTTAACCTCATATCTAAATTTTTTGATCGCATTAATGGAACTTTCCCGGCTATACGTCCTGGTAGCTTGGCCTTTTGCAAACGCCTGCGAACTGTTTGGGCATTTACTACATTTCCAATTTCTGCTGCTATCACCTTCGACGACTTGAATGCGTCCTTTTTACAAATAGTTACAATGTGGCGATCAAGAACTGTACTCGTTTTTTGTGGCCTTCCACGAGTCTCCCTACTAGATTTTCGCTCTAAACAATTTTTAACAAAATTATGAGACCTTTCCATTAGTTTCCCAATTTTCCGAAGCGATTTTCCTCACTTTCTGAGGTTTGAAATCAGCCGGGCTTCTTCAACAGTACAATGTGACTTCCGACCCATCTGATTAGAAAATAATTTAATTTATCTGCAGCATTTTGAGCTTTAATGAAAGAAAACTTACCAATTCAGATAAAAAAAAAACTTGAAAAACTGGATAAAATTAATTTTGTTTTCACAAAAAGCTAAGTGAACTTATGTGTAACTATTATATTGAGCAATTTTATTTTCTGAGAATTCACGCAAAACGGACACACGCATTAATTCGGGGGATCACATGCTTCATTCTCTTAGAAAGGGCGATGCCATATTATCTTAATGAAACTTACAGCATAACTTGTCGCATACAGCCCATAAAAAGTTTTTAAAATTGTTGAGAGTACTAAGTTTTATCGTGTAACTAATATTTTGAGCAGGTGTGTATATACGTGGAGTGATAAATACTTATATGTATATATGTATACTTACCTCGAGCAAAAAAAAAACAAAAAAAAAGAGAATATTAGAATAATATAACAACAAATAAGGAAATAAAGTAAAAGGTGGTACAGGGTACATACAAATGAGAAAAGAGATTTCCTTATTCGGTACAATGGTGGTCGCAAATAAAAGCACAAATTGTTTTTGGCCTATTAATTTACAGTTTCTAAAGAACCGTTTAGAAAAATGTTTAAATGGTGCAAGTTTAAAAAACCGGTAAAGCTAAACTACCGGTAAAAGCCAAAGTGCCGGTAAAAACACAAACCATTTGATCGGCTGCCATCACACCGACGCTGGTTTAAGCCGCTACTGCCATCCCTCAGTTGCTGTCATCGCTTCGCTATAACTTCGTGGCTGCTGTCAATCCGCTGCTGTTAAAGTCGTCGTGAGAATGAGCTGCCGCTGCATACTGTGCCATAGGGACGCAAACGCCAGCAAACAACCGACGCACCTTCTAAAGAGTGTGAATTATTGAAAGTTGTCCAAACAAAAATAATAATAATAATGAATTTAATAGAAAACAGTTTCAGTTTTAGGCTCTCCCTTTCCACATTGAAATAATATTTATATACATACATATATCGTTATATACATCTATTATATACATACGCATATTACATATCTTGTAGTGAATGTGAATGGATTTTGGGATTGCAGATTCGTTCACCTTTTTGTAAATCGTATAAGATAAAAATTTTAATTCGATCAGTTTTCCGCAGATTATCTCGGTTTTTTCGAAAATTTAATTATTGGACAAAATTTTTTCGCTTTAAATTATTCAATTGTGCTATTGCTCATTTTGGTTTATATCTCTCGGTGGCGAAAAATAGTGTTTTGTAAATAAAGACGGGCCTTTTGGAAAAAACCATGTCGTTAGATCCAATTGAATTAAAATTTGGCTCGACATATTAAATTCACACAGTGAAAAGTTAATGAAATGACAATCTAAAATTTAAGAGATGAAGACGACATGGCCCGAGGGGGGTTAGAGTACATAATTATTAAAACGAAATCAACAATTAAAAACATATTAGCCATAAATAAAACGTCAATTGCTCTCTAAAATGAATTTGCCGCAATTCAAAGGAGAATATTCGGAATTCAAAAATTCCATGAGTCTGTTTGAGAGTTTGGTTCATAATGATCCAACTATCCCAGATATTAAAAAGTTTAACCAATTGGTTAATTGTCAGTCTGGAGAAGTTCTGGCCAGTCAAGGCACTGCAAATGTCGGATGATGTCTGGGCATTCATAGAAAAAGTGGAAAATTGTTTCCTTATTACCTGCTATTTCGCAGACTCGGCAGATGTTGTTGTAGGGCATACCCATTTTGAACGCTTGTTCTCCAAATGGCCAGTGCCCTGTTATGGTAGCTGTTACTCTGTAGATGCTTTTCCTAGACCTATTTAATATGTCGATTGTTCTCTTCCTCTTATATGTTGGCCATAATTGTTTAGTTATGATGCATTTTTTTATGTTTTCCCGTCTGTTATTTGCAACTTGCTGAAATTGTCTATTGATCTCTCTTTTGATCCTAGCGGGCTTGGTATTGCGCCGCCTCGAAATCGTTAAGAAAAGCTTCTGCCTTTGCCGACTCGTCTGTTTTTTCGTTACCGAAAATGTTCCTGTGACCGGTTCCTGTGTGAAGCTTGTCTTTTAATGAGCTTAGTGCTTTCTTGCAGTTGTGGCCTATACTGGAATTTGTCCGTATTTGAAACTATGTCCGTAGTCCTGCTGATTCCAACCACCCCATTCATTTATTCTTATTATAGGTACAAGTACAAATCAGCCAATTTGTCAAAAGTGCAAATCGAAGGAATACCCTTTAACTGCCTGTCCCACTTTCAAGGCGCTTCCAGTAAAACAGAGGTTCGAGCTTGTGAAATCGGTAAATTGCTTGCGTATGGATCACACTGTATACAAGTGCAGAACATCGACGTCGTGTATTTAATCGATCCCACCACACGTTGTACCAGTATTCATGTTCCTTCCCTGCTGCACCTCACCGCAACCATCCATCACACATGCATACAACAAGTATACTGGATCGGATAATGTTGGCAACAGCTGTTATTCAAGTGGGGACCAAGTCTGGTGAATACCTGCCTGCGAGAGGGTTGCTGCACTCAGGCTCCCAATTCAACTTTATGACGGAGGACTTGGCACAACACAAAACGTTAAGCTTTATGCCAATCTGAAGATGACTTAACATCAATAAATTCGGTGGTTCAAAAATTTTGAACTTTAGAAGAATTACCTTCAGAAACAAATAACATCAAATTCACACCAGAGCATAAACAGTGTGAACATTTTTTGGTGAAGAGAACTCAAGAATTGCCTTCAATACGGTTTCAAGTCAGAATGCCCTTTAAAGCTCGCCGTAAGTTACTCGGTCTTATTGCTAGAGCCTTGGATTCAAAAACTAGATTGGGATGAGTCGATTCTATTGCGCCTCGATACCTACTATAGCTCTCATCAATTAGCATTCCTCATTATGTAAACATAGAGTCGACTGCTAAATGTCTCCGATGTTTAAATAAGAGCGTACGAATGCTGTATATACACACGAGGCCAATCTACTAGTGCTGTCATATGTATGCTGCCTACTGCAAAGTCTAGAGTGGATCCGCTGAAGACAAGTCTCTTTCGTGTCTAGAGTTGTCGGCAGCACATCTTCTTGCCAAGTTATGGAGTTGCGCCAATATTAAGTCGGCGATTTGAGAAAATAACATTTTTGACAGACTTTAAAATCGTATTGCATTGGGTAAAAACGCATCTTTCTTCATTAAAAACCTTTGTCGAAAATAGAGTGTCCGAAATACAAGAATTGATTGACAATGTAAGTTGGTGACATGTAAACAAAAAAAATCCTGAGGATCAAGTGTCTCGGGGTTGTAACGTGCACGAGTTGAATAATTCGATATGGTTTGGTGGTTCACAGTTCCTCCTGGAAGACCCCACTTTATGGCCAATTAACACTCACTCCCAGATCTCCCCAGAAGGCAAAGCATTAGAGAAGAAAAAGCCCGTCATGGTTTCTGTAAATACAAAAGATAACACAATAATCGACCTGGTCGAAAAATTCCCTTCTCATCAAAAGTTGCTTCGTGTGGTCGCATATTTATTACAATGGATCAGATGACGGTGTCTAATTCCGATTAGTCGTTTCCTTCTTTACTGGCGTAGAAACCTCTTACGCGGTTATAGCCGAGTTAACAGCGCGCCAGTCATTTCTTCTTTTCACAAGGTGGTGCCAATTGCAGGTTCCAAGCGAAGCCAGGTTCTTCTCCACCTGATCCGTCCAATGGAGTGGAGGTCTTCCTTTTCCTCTGCTTCCCCCGACGGGTACTGCATCGAATACTTTCAGAGCTGGAATATTTTCGTCCATTCAGACGACATGGTTTTGCAGCGTAGCTGTTGTCTTTTAATTCGCTGAACTATGTTGTCGCAAAGAGCGCGACAGACTGCAAGCGACATCTGTCATATACTAAAATACACACGTTCTTACGGACACAGTTATGCAGTAGCACCGGTTAGCAAGAGAAATTCAGCATTATATTCTGAGGCTGATGGTATTGATACTGGTTCCAAGATAGACGAAATTATGTACAACTTCGAAGTTATGACTGCCAATAGTGACGTGGGCCCCTAAACGCGAGTGCGACGACTGTTTGTTTGTTGACAGGAGATATTTCGTCTTGCCTTCTTTCACCACCAGACCCATTTTCTTCACTGTCTTATCCATTTTAGAGAAAGCAGAACCAACGACTCGCTTGTTAAGGCCAATGATATCAAAATCATCAGCATACGCCAGCAGCTGGGAGGCGCCAGTGAAGTCCTAGATTTCTTTAGAGCTGCATACCAGCGCAAGAAAATTTACCGCAGGGAAATTCACTTCTTTCTTAGAACATCCATCAGAAAGATGTTCAATTTATGATTTTTAGCTTTTGAAATCTTCGCGAAAAGACGCTTGTTGGCAAAGGCATGCTCGGGGTGATGTTACGGCGTCTGTTTTTATGAATGAAGCGAGATCGCCTGTAGAATTTGCGGCTGCGTTTATGAATGAAATCGTTTTTGTTGTAAAATTTACTACATTTGGGCTTCGTCAATTCGGCTGCCAGTTGTTGTTTTTGTAGAACAATGTTTAAATTTTTCGTTGGTGACATATTCACATGAGTACGCATATGTATGTTTGTATGCTTGTGCATTATTTGTTCGGAAGTGTATACAAATATATGTTTGTATGTACATATAAGTATATATGAATGTATGAACATGCAGATCAATGCGCGCACATGTAATATATTGATAAGTGATAACATCATTATTTAAATTTCTGAACGCGCACATGCATATACACACATGCAATCATATGAGCAGATAATAAGATTAATATGATAGACGATGTATTTATATAATGTTGTGATAAATTTAATTTCTATTAATAAGAAACATAATACAAAAATATTTATTAGTATATTAGAGCATATTATGTAAAAATCAAATAAAGTTATTAAATATGCAAGTCGAAAAGACTATAAATATTACTATGAATGCATTCATACAAAATTATACTCATATCATAATTATGTTTACATGTGAATATTGAATTGCCGACGGCAAAACGCAAAAGCATACATATTTGCATACATTGCGAAAGCAAAAATTGAATCATGGAAATATCACAATGCTGTTGGGAGTATCATAAGGAGCATACATACATACATTTATGTCTCTTCATATTCTTGAGTATGTGAGAGAGCTGTATTTGTACACATTTTTCGCTGTTAAAAGTGTAATATCAAAGAACTTATCTTCCTTCAATATTCCCTCTTTGCGCATACATGCTATGACATCATATGCCGTACCTATATTATTTCTCTTCATATTCTCTGTTTGAGTATGTGGAGAACTGTTAAAAATGTTAACATTTCACATCGTGAATTCTGTGGTTGTGAGATGAATTCCCTATCACAATCTTATAAAATGTTCGACATCGAACCTGCACCTTCTCTATGTTTTAAGTTCTCTGGTTCACACGCCTGTCCGCAATTGAACCTCCTCTAAATTAAACGTTCTCTGCACACTCATCCAAAACAGTAAATATCCCAAAATTGAAATATCCCTAAATTTTTGATTTCGTGAACCTTCTCTATAAATGTACGTTCTCTGATGATAGCCGATATATGTATGTATGTATTTATTATTGTTGTGATAAGTTCAATTCCTATTACTACTATTAGTATAGTATATTATGTAAAAATCAAATAAAATTATTAAATATTCAAGTCCAGATTGACTGTAAATAGTACTATGCATGCATTCATACAAAATTATACTCATACCATAATAATTTTTACGGCAAAGCGCAAAAGCATACATATTTGCACACATTGCGAAAGCAAAAATTTAAGCGTGAAAATCAGGGATAATGGGATGCCCAACTTATTCCAGTGTGAGAGTCCCTCAAAATAAGATTTTTTTTATAACATTTTCCATTATGGCCAGATCGCACCAAATAAGAATTTTTGGACATTTTAAATTAAAATATCCAACATTTATTACGATTGCAAATTATTATATATTGGACTTTTAATATGGCGAAACTACTTAATTCCTTTTTATGATTTTATGGTATATTGAAACAACTGACTTTCGATATTTCAATACTTAATAAGGTGAATTAAGTCTGTTAGTTCTAAATTATTAAATGTTTTTAATCATTTGTAATAGAAAATTAATTCTATTATGCATCAAATTACAAACCGTTTCATAATATATATTTAAATTTCGCATTTTCTTTGATTTTCATTATTTTAAATTTTTGTTAGCGATCTTGAACGGCGGCAAGAAATTCCTCCGTTCACATATATTTTTGGTATAATTTCAACCTGCCCGTACCAGTCATTCCAATTGCAAAACGTCAAAACCTACTTAATCCAGTCAACTGTCAAAGTTCGGTAGGTTTTGACGTTTAGCAATTGGTCTCTCACTTCCAGTGAGAGAGGAGTTGGGGATCTCATTATCTCTGATGCACGGACTTCAAGCCACACCTCCGTCAGAGATCCCTGCCTACGTACCCGTCGGAGTGGGGAGCGTGAGGTTTTTTCGTTACGGAATTTTTGGATTCGGTTAACTTTAATTAATATCAAAGAAAAAGAGATACTGCATGAATAAAATAAATAAATAATTATAATTGCATTAATCACTAAAACTGTATCTCAATTTTAGGCTCTTATAGAGAATTGTTAATAGAACAAAAACAATATGTGCAACATAATTAGAGTTTGCATAAAAATCATTTCTTTATTATTTCATTTAAAGATAGATACATATTTAATAACAATTATATTAACTTATCATCGTTTATTAAAAAAAAAAACATACATACATATTTTGTTATAATGACATTAGCATATCAACGTCGTTTTTATTACTGATATGGTGTGAAATATCACCATCATCTTTCTGCGCAAAAATACTGTTATGTCTGCAAAATATGTGTTTATAGTTAGCGGATAGCAGAGATTTGGCATATTCAAATAATGCATTGGTATCTTGGTCTACAAATTCATTAAATATTATTCCTCGAGGAGACAGAATTTTCTTATTGCTAAGAAACATATCCTTCATTTTATGTGTTTTAAATTTTACAACTATGTTGACTTTGTTATAATTTTGAGTCCTTAGAAAAAACTTCCGATCAAAAATAAACACTGTTTCAATATCAGAGTGCTCACATGGTACTTTCATAATATTAGCAAACATTAAAATTGTTTCGATGAGAGGAGTTTTAATATCCGATTTAGAAACTCCTTTCATTATTATACCTTTCAATTCAAAGGGCGAACTCAATACTTCACTTATCCTTTGACAACTCAAGTTAGAACTTTTCTCCTCTGCTTGAACATTTTTATTCATTTCCTCCAACTTTAATTCCGCCAGCATAAGTTGAGCTTTTAGTTGTTCTACATCCTCCTCAGTTTTTGGCTTTTCCAAATTTAAATAAATTTTGTGGGATTTTGGATTGAGTTTGCGACATTGAGGACAGGCAAAAGAAGACGTGCTGAAAAATAATAGAAAAGTACAGAAATTTTATAATAATACCAAAATAGCACAGCTGACGATACATAAATGTAAATAATGGTTTATGGTATCAACAAAAAAGCCCAGATGTTAAACAGTTAAGTTAAATATGGAATTAAATATATTTTTGCACTATTTAATACAAAACAACTATGTAGAGCCGGATTAGTGAAGTGCTAGTGGATATAAAAGTTAAAAATATCAATGTGAAATGCATAATAGGAGAGAACGCATTTTAAATAGTTGAATTTTTGAACTTTAGAAGCAAGTAAAACAAAAAAATAAGTCAGTGGCACATTCGTTCGTTGTTCATGGTTGTGTACGGTTGATTTTTTCATGTCGAGCGCACATATACATACTCGCTGCATAACTTCTCGTTACTTGGTGTAATTGGCGCAATTTAACCTAGCTTTGACATTTTGAGCTTCAATTCGTTACACTTTCCACGTGTTTTTTTTATACGTTTAATTATAAAGTTAAACCCACAATTTAATCGGGTAAGAACGTAAATTCTTTCGCAATGCCCCCTGGGGCCAACAAGCTGGGGGATAATAGGTTTGCACTATTATCCCCGGGTCCTGAAAACAAGAGGAAAAAGCCAGAAAATTCAACGCTGGAATTCTTCCCGGAATTACGCCAGAAAACCTATTGCATCCACTTCTTGCTTTGCAGTAAATAAAGGTATTCAGGCCATAAGCAAAGACATTAACAAAATCACATCGCTTMGTGACGGCAGCCTACTTCTTTTGGTCAAAAACCAAAAAATCGCTGACAAATTTTTACAAACCAAACATCTTCCCGGAGCTGGTGCTGTTGATATATCTCTTCACAACTCTCTGAACTCAGTAAAGGGTACAATTTACGCCCCATTTATCTGTCAGCTTGCTGATGAAATAATTAATGGTATAAAAGGTCAAGGAGTATCCGATGTTTATAAATTTACGAAGATAAACAATGGTAATCGCGTACCTACTGGTGCTTTATTATTATCTTTTGATAAATATACTTTACCTAGTCGTATTGAAGTTGCCTGGTGTACCCTCGATATCCGTCCCTACTATCCTAATCCCATACGCTGCAAGAATTGTCAGTTGCTGGGTCATACTGCTAAGCGATGTAACAAGACCCCATCTTGTACTATCTGCAACCTACCCCCAAATCATACAAGTTACAACTTCAAACAATAATTCTTCATCCCCTACCAACATACACTCAATCCATAATGATTGCCCCAAAACCCCTTCTCCCTCCGTTTCTTCTATACAATTCCCCCTCTTCATCCTTCTCACCCCTTTCCACAACTACTTCTCCCACCACTATAACCCGTTCCACAACTTCACCGGTACCCTCTTGCCATCCACAATCACATACCCAAGTATTCGTAGATACATAATTTTTTTTTTTTTTGTTGTTAAATACATTTTATTTGCAATCTATTTTAGTAAATAATAAACAAATTTGATAACAAAACCATAATTTCACTTATATTTTCTCATGAGATCTCATGGGAGATCAAAAATAATATACAATATTACAAAATGTTCTAAATACAAAAGTTTAGGTAAAAAATTTAATTAACATTAGTAACATATGTAATTAAACATTAACTTAATTCCTAAATTTGAGATCTAGAACATGTTGTCTTTCTAATAACATGACTGCCAAAGGATTGTCATGGTAACTTATCCTGTGCAAATATGTTGAACTAAATCTTTTAATTTCATCTTTAACAAAAGGTATATTCAGGTTTGAATGAATACCTTATTGTTGTGATGAACCAAGCTACGTTTGTAATTAATCTTAGAGTTTTCGATTGGTATCTTTGTAGAATTTCAATATTTGAGTTACAAGCAGTGCCCCAAAGTTGCATACTGTATGTCCATATAGGTTTTAGCATAGATTTATATAATAGTAATTTATTTTCAAGATGTAACTGCGATGTATGTCCAAGGAGCCAATAAAGTTGTTTGGTTTTTATTTTTAATTGTTTATTTTTGGCTTGTATGTGCTGTCTCCATGTTAGTCGTTTGTCCAAGTGCATGCATACATACATAATTATATCTTAATTAAAATCCAGTTTACTCCACATTAGTAAAAAACATAATTGTCATTTTCCACCTATTTCATTCAACAATGTAAATATTTCATGTTCTCCTACACTTAAGTTTCTTGGATTAATTCTAGATAGTAAATATGCATTCAAACAACATTGTCAATATATTAGAAATAGAATTACTAAAAACTCAAATATTGTTAAATACCTAGCATGCAAGCGTTCGCTCATTGGCCCATCTTTGCTAATTAATGTTGTCAAGGCACTCATACTCTCCGTCATCAATTACGCTGTTGAAATATATGGGCATCATTCAGTCACCTAAAATTGTTGGCTGCACCGTATCACTCCGCTGTTAGAAGATCGCTTCGAGCATTCCCCACGTCACCAATCAAAAATATATTAGCATAGTCCGGTCTTCCCTCTCTGATAGACAATATGGAAGACACCACATACAAATTATACCCGAAGATCATCATTGGTTCAAACCTTGTGCTTCAAGATGCCTTTTCTTCGTCATCATCACGTATCCGACCTCCAAAAATTGAGTCAGCTATATATAAATGCACCATATTCGCCAAAACAAACAGCTTGCCATTAAAACCTGCTAAACTTCATAAACGTCGTCATCCACAATGGTCGATTCCAAAAAAAACACGTTTATTGATAAACTTAAGGAATGTGATCTACTGAGGAGAATTTAAGCCAACACATTTATTCAACGGACAGCTGATAGCCTCTGAAGCTAGCGCTGCATGTTTTAGGTTGTACATATGTTATTAACATTGTATAAGCTTTT
>NW_017536764.1:12773-14655 GCF_001853355.1 Bactrocera latifrons | reverse complement strand
CAACTAACCATTTTAAAGTTGTAAATTTTTTAACTTTAAATGCAAATATCTTTAAAACTATAAGTCAGCGGCAACTATATATATATATTTTCGTGATCTGGAGAACGTCACCTTTCCAATGACACCCATTTTATCCTCGAAATTCGGGGATGCTATTCTAAATTTTACCCGATGCTATTCTAAAATTTACATTCTCAGCCTTCTGACGTATCTCCATGTTACAAATAGAATCGAAGTTTGTCGTATAATTCTCACAATAGTTCAAACTGTATGCTTCTTGATGTCCCAGAAAAATTGGAGGTTCAATTTACATATCTATGCTTTGAAACATTTAAATTCATTAGCAAATATCTTAAAAATTATGAACCTGCAATAAATTTAATTATTAATATTGAGTTACTATTATCTACGATCTATTCACCCAAAATTAGAATAACCCGGGGTTTCCTAATCTAAATCAGAGTCCTAAAGTGTATTCGGTGGGTTTATCTTAAGACCATTATGTTGTTTAATTTTCGAATATTTCTATAAGATAATAACAAAATCAAAGTGTATATTTAAATACCCTTTGCTCCTGATCATTTTAATTTTATAACTTCAATATTTTCACTCTATAGAAAAGTTATAAAAAACCCTTACTTGCTCTTGCAGCGATCTAAACATTCCTTGTGGAAAATATGGCCGCAATCAGTACTATGCACATCCACGGAGTTTTCGAAATCTTCCAAGCATATACTGCACTCTAAAGACATTTTTCAATTCAAAATTAGTAAAATAACAAAATGACTGCCTTAATCAATGGATACTAGTAAAAAAAAATCGAAAATGATTTATATCTTTCGTTTATACTATGTTCAAACGGAGACTCTTTTATCGCCATTACGGGGCATCTCGACCGGATAAAATCTATGTCTTACTGTCAAATCTTTTGCTATTGCCATTGCCAAATCAGTATGTGGGCATTTGTTATCATAACATATTCATTTGCGCAAAGGCGTAGGGTAGGTAGCATTGTATAGCCATCAAATCTTGGCAAGGGCATTAAACAATTATGTTGTTTAAAATATTTAATAATACCGCAAAAATACATAAAAGCATTTTTATGTAGAAAGCTGTTTCTTCTTCGTCCACATTTACCTCGATTTGTATATTTTGAAATCAGATAGAATTGGTAGTCTTGGTAAACTTTGAAAAGTTTGCCAAAAGGTATTTTAAACCAAAGCGTGGTTGCAGGCGCTTTTGAGGGAGCTATTATAAAATGACTCACACTCGTCAACTGGCAAGAGTTCGCAGTTCCCTTTATCTACACAACGAATATATCCTATGCCCCAGGCTTGTCTGAAAAGATATGAGAAACACTGCGGAGTTATTCTCACATCAAATACATAGATTTTACACAAATATTATATAAATATTTTTTTTTATAAAATTGGAAACATTTAATTTGTTGTAGATTTTTGCGTATGTGTTAGTGAAAAATGAAGGATTGGTTACTTGTAGGTTTATACAATGGTGGGTAGGTTCGAGCTGATGTAGCGCATGCTTTGAGCTCTTGAAAACTTTATTTTATCACATTGCGAAACGCCGTCGGATAGGTAGCTGACGTAGCTTTTATGAGGAAAATGATGATTAGGATCCTTTTTTTTACAAACGTATTTCTGGGAAAAATAAGATATTAACAAAGAAGAWAGGTCCTTTTTTTCCCAAACGTATTTCTGGGAATAATAAAAATTCATATTTTTGGAGGATGGGGTCATGTGTAGAAGTTCACGCCAGTGAGGAAAGTCTCTGATCGCCATTCACTTGGGAATGGCCAGAAACGATTCTTTTACATATGACTCAAGCAGCTCACGACTTCCGGTCTTTGACCAAGTATCCTCTG
>NW_017536764.1:8681-9803 GCF_001853355.1 Bactrocera latifrons | reverse complement strand
GGCTACGCTTGGAATATCCAATTGGCGCCACGTAGCGAAAAGAAGAAACGACTGGCGCGCTGTTGTTAACTCGGCTATAATGGCGTAAGCGGTGTCTACGCCAATTAAGAAGAAGAAGATATAATAATTGTGACATAAATATACCAATTAAAAAAATAAATTTAAAATGAGCAATGATATTTTGATTTATGCTTGTATAAGTTTATTAAATTTAAAACTTCGCTCATTCCCAAACCAATTTACATAATTTTTCTGTAAATTAACAATATTAATTTTTTGAAAAAATGTTATTTTGAAAATGTACTTTATTTTTATAATATAATATAATACAACCGTCTTAATACTCGCTCTTCTAAATTTCATGTTAGCGAAATGAAAATGCCGTCGGTATGTGTGCAAATGGGATATGTTGCCTCTTCGAAATTTTCATAGAAATGAAAACTGCGCTGCCAAACAGTTGAAGTGACAACTCATAGCAGAGAACGTTTGTAATAGAGAAGGTTCAAGGCGCGGAGATCGTAAAAATAGTTTTGGCTAACTCGGTCGAGATGGAGGAGTTTCACCACTGCCAGCTCGGCAGGAGAAATTTTAACATTTTCGTTTGAACAGAGCTGAGCGTGAAATAAAAATTATGCTCAAAACTATTATATTTCTATACGGTTTACATGCAGACATGTGTATTCATATGAATTCTTTTTGTGCATATTTATAAATGCAGGTGCAATTGAATACACTTTAATTAAATAACTTTTTCAAAGCAATATTCATAGTTATTTCTTGTATTTGATATATTCACACTTATGTGCATACTTCATTGCGTATGTATTTATATAACAAACTATAATAATATATTATAAAAATTAAATATATTACAATAGTGATAAATGTACATATGTAAATCATCAATCATTATCAATCAAAACTTACATATGTATGTATGTACATTCACATGTATCATAACCATATGTGTTTATGCTCGCCTTCGCGAATTCAAATCATACAATATTATCACTTATCAGTAATATCAAGTGTGCGCTGCTCATATGTACTTCTTCTTCTTGATTGACGTAGACACCGCTTACGCGATTATAGCCGGGTTAACAACAGCGCGCCAGTCGTTTC
>NW_017536764.1:0-8346 GCF_001853355.1 Bactrocera latifrons | reverse complement strand
TCGCAACGTCAACTCATCAGTTGTTGTCATCGTCCAAGCCTCTGCACCATATAGCAGGACGGGTATTATGAGTGACTTATAGAGTTTGGTTTTTGTTTATCGAGAGAGGACTTTGCTTCTCAATTGCCTATTGGCAAGAGTTATCCTGCGTTGGATTTCCAGGCTGACATTATTGCTGGTGTTTATGCTGGTTTCTTAATTCGTTTGCCATGGTCGTCATCAAAAGGGGGGTCTCTCATCCGAGGCTGTTGTGAATTTTTCATTGGGGGTGTTTTTTTACGTGGCGGGTCCCAAGCCCAGCGCACAACCCTACGTAGGGGATATTTCGCCTTCTCMCTTTAGCTCGCCTTCAAACGGATGTTCTTAGGCTACCCAGAGGATACTTGGTCAAAGACCGGTCGTGAGTCGTGAGCTGCTTGAGTCATATGTAAAAGAATCGTTTCTGGCCACTCCCAAGTGAATGGCGATCAGAGAACTTTCCTCACTTGCGTGAACTTCTACACATGACTCCATCCTCCTCATATGTACATATATACATAAATATGTGCGTATGACATTCCCACACAAATAATGCATACACAACATACATACTTATATGCGTTCACATGTAGATATGTCACCCGCAAAAATTACAAACATTGTTCTACAAAAACAACAATGGTTTCAAGTAGCATCAGTAGCGTCACAAGGCAATATGGCATCCAATAGCTCATTCCCAAATATGTAGAAAAAAACACAACAACAACATTTTCATTCATGAACGCAAGCGACTTTCAACAGGCAAATTTGCTTTATTCATAAAAACAAGCACCATGGCATCTCCCCGAGCATGCCTTTGCCAACAAGCGTCTTTTCGCGACAATGGCAAAAGCTAAAAATCATAATTTGCACAATTTCTGATATTTGTATGAGAAGGAAGAAATGACAACCCCGCAAATATAAGTATTCAAATATATTACAATAAAATTGACAACATAGTTTATTTGTCGATTTTCAAGTCAAGAAATGTGCCAAAGAAAATATTCAATATTCCTCTGATTTATGTGTACAGTGAATCCCGGTTAAGTAGTATTCCGTTTCAATGAAAATCATCCCTCTTAACTGCCCATATTTTGCTGCACCTCACGGTTTGTTTTTTGAAATACATAGAAATTATTCTTTTAAGTACCACTTGCTTAAGTATCCGCATTCGCTTATGGACCATATTATATTTTTATTTTTAACAAACCACAAACATCTGTATCTTTGATTGTGGCACATAACCGGGATTGACTGTATTTGTCAAGGAATGTAAAAAATATTTTTACGCGGCTTGCAAAAATCTGCGTCAATATGTATGCAAGCTTTCACGCAAACATACATATTAACGCTGGTTTGTATGCGAAGCTGTACAGTCTCAAGGGAAGCAGTAACAATCAGCGGCCGTTCGTTTATTTTTTTTCACACAGCTCGAAAAACGAATCTCTAGGCGTAAATTTGTTTACATTGGAATTAGCATTATTTTTCTTAATTAACACTGAAAATGTTCAATCCTGCTACTTGGTGCTACGTGGTGAAACACGCTTATAATTTTTCTGTGGTGAAACTCCCCCATCTCGACCGAGTTAGCAAAAAATATTAGATAGTATTCTATATATAGTAAGCTATGAGCAATGTGGAATCTCCACAGGAAATCGGAACGGCAATGCAGGTAGTATTCTATAAATTCTAACCTGTCGAGGTGCCCCATTAGGTACAGCTCCGTGCGTACAAACAATCGACACGAACCCAAGTTTTCATAAAATTAAACGGTGTAAAATTAATTAATAATTGCAGAATTTTTCACCGTTTTGTGTACCAGGTGCACAACTGCAAACACACGACGAAAAATATTTGCAAGGGCTGTAAAATATGTCAGACCAAAACCCATGTATATTTGCGTGCAATGTCACTCAAAAATATAATTGCAAACCTGTGCTAGCTGTCAATTTACCTAAATGCACATTTTGACGTTAAATTGTTGAGGAAGATAAATTTTGAATAGATTTTATAATTTCTACTTAAATTATAAAGATTTATTACAATTTTAAGCTATTGCATAGCTTCTATCGCAGGACTTGAGCGCGGGAACCGAATCCGTAATTCCGCTTTTAGAATCTCCCTAATATTTTTAAGTATGTTGTATTTACCCTTTTCGCCATTTTCCAAAATATTTCAATTATACTATACGTATATTATTGCATCAATATGCCTCATACCTCATATATTCATAAAAATTCATCGCAACCAAAAAAAGAATTTTAAAATGAAAATAAATGCTGAAATACAGCGAAATGTTACGAACAATAACACAAACAGCTTATGTAAGTCTTTCCACCTTAAAAATCAAATATTGCTGTTTACCGTTATAATTCACACATAATTCCATAATTCCGCCATTCATCAATTGTTTTTAAATATTAGCAATGTTTATGTAATAAAAGTCGGCCAATTTTATATATTTAATAGAAATAAAGATAACATTTTTTAAATTTGGAAATTCAATTGCCAGATTATTACAGATGTATTGCTTTTAATTAATTTATATTTTTCCATATTGTTTTCGTTTGTTTAAAATTTTCTCTTTGCAGTGTCTAAATTAGTTGGGACATTGTAATAGATTAAAAACTGTAATTATGGTGAGATAATCTACTCATCAGCGTGGCTCTTATGATAAAGTGTCGACCGGAACATGGTATTATGATTTGTATGAAAGAAATCCTCTGCGAATGGTAGGCAACTTGCCGCGGTGCAGGGCAACCGTGCGGCTGGTAATAGTAAGCACTGACCATACGGGGTGTCGGGTGCCGCATGCGTGCGCTAACCAAGAGCTACCACCTCCTAATTCAGGGTGTTATGCGACTCCCGTGCCCATTGGATGAGTTGCAGCCGGGATGTTAAATTCGGATGTATTCTAACGGAGCCTCCCCAACACCGGGCCAAATTGGGGAGTAACTGTGGCCTTAACGCGTCTGGGGCTCTGGCGTGGCGGACCTTCTAGTTCCCTATAAAAATGATAGACCCGACAGCTCACCCTGTTGAGCCAAGGGTAGTAAGGACAAGATGAATACAAACAAAAGCACAAACTCAGACAATCTGGAAAATAGGCGACAACTTCGGAAAACGGGCTTGGACAACGAAAAGGACATCGGTGCAGCGGCAGGCAAAGGGGGTCAGGGAGCTAGACGAAAATTTAGCTTCCTTGACGCTCTCTCGACACGCCAAGGAGGATGATGACGATGTGACCTCTTGCAGCGGCGCTCGCTCTAGCCAGGAAAAGATGCAATAAATCCCCGGCAACGGAGCTTAAAAACGTGTCGGCTCGCACGCAAGGCAGTGGAAGCAGCAACTGCGGCCCGATCAGCACCACCCAGCCCGCAAGGCGTGGCGATAGCAAGGCACTGCCCGCGGACACGTATGCCCAAGCCGCAAAGCGAAAGAGCTACCAGATTACGCCACAGGAGCTCCCTAGCTCTAAAAGGCTGAGGGGCACAAACCCAAAGGCACCCGGAGACCAACAATCTGGACCGGGTGCCCATCGGGTGGAGGAGGGGCGGCGCAGATATTCGGATGCTGCAAAAGGCATTCGCATGGCTGTACTGCCTCTCAGCTACCCGGTGGAGTCGCTTACACCGGAGGAGCTCACAGTGCTCCAGGATCTCCTCATGGRGGAAGTGTTTAGAGGGGAGGACTACGCGGCGTCCTTCCTGGGAGTAGAATTCAGAGGAGGAATACTGCAAGTAGATTGCGTGGATGAGGCGTCCGCCGACGGGCTAAAGGAGTACGCTTCAAAGCTCGGAGGCTGGAAGGGTCCTGTCCTTTGCGCGAAGAGGGCGGAAGATTTGCCAATCATGCACAGAATGACGATGTTCCTCCCTCGGTGCGGGGACAAGCCCTATGAGTTCGCCTTGGGTCTGGTGAAAAACCAGAACCGGGGACTCAGCATCTCGTCCTGGCGCGTCGTGAACAGCAAAATGGAGGAGATCGGAGGAATGAAAGGATGGAGACTCAACCTGTACATCGACGATGAGTCGTACAGATACGTCCGGGCAGCGAGCTTCCGTCTATACTACAGGTTCAGCACGTCATGCGGCCCAACAGGCCTGCAGCCACCGGGAGCAAGGGAGCTGTAATGCCTGCGACTCTCCAGAGCAAAGGCTCTGACAAACCGGCAATGCCTGGAGCAGGCCCGGAGGTAGAAGGAATGCAGGTGGACGAGGTGTCGGCGCAGCTCTGCGGAAGCGGGACTGAGAAGGCAGTGCCAACGGCGACTACCGACATCCCCAAAGAAGATCGCGCAGATGAGCTAAACTCCACGCAGGAGGTCCTCGACGGGTTGGGAGACACAATGGACAGCAGTACGATGGACGGCGTGGAAGAGGATCTGCCCTTCCTCGAACCCATTTTATAATGGCCGTCATTACGAAAGTGGCCCAAGTGAACCTGCATCACGCAGCTGCAGCCTGAGCTGTTATAATTAGCAGGTTCACAGTGGAGAAACTGGGCATACTGCTGATCCAAGAGCCTTGGGTCCATAGAGGAGAGGTAAAAGGCCTCAAAACGCAGGCAAACAAGGTAATCTGGGACCTCTCTAGCGGGAGACCTAGAACTTGTATACATGTCAGGAACAACATTGATTTCTTCTGTATTTCAGAGTTTCTGACTCAGGACTTGGTGGCGTTCCAGGTTAGGGACTTTGAGGGCAAGGACTTCGCCCTGGTCTCAGCATACTTCCCAGGGGAGGCACCTACAGCGCCCCCGGAGATGGTGGAAAGGCTGCTAGAGCACTGTAGACGGCACAGTCTCCCCCTCATCATAGGCTGCGACGCTAACGCTCACCAATCGGAATGGGGCAGTACCGACTGCAACATAAGAGGTGAGTCTCTTTTACAGTTCACTGTAGGTAGCAATTTAGAAATAATGAATGTAGGGTGTGAACCCACGTTCATAACTATAAGTAGAAGGGAGGTGTTGGACATCACCTTTAGCAACGAACCTGCAGGCGGACTGGTCTCGCAATGGAGAATCTCGACGGAGTCAAACGGTATTGCCAAACATCTGTTTACGGCGGACTCGATCCGCCTCGTTTGAGAGTTTCAGGTCTCCGGGAGTGGATGGCCTCTTTCCGGCGCTGTTGCAACAGGGGGAGCAGCTTTTGCTGCCCCACCTAGTTCGGCTGCTGAGAGAGAGCCTCGCAATGGCGTATATCCCTGAGGTRTGGAGGACAGCGAAGGTGATCTTCATACCCAAGGTAGGAAGGAAAGACTACTCGTTGGCGAAATCATTCTGACCGATAAGTCTAACGTCCTTTCTACTAAAAACCATGGAGAAGATCGTGGATCAGGAAATAAAGATGAAGGCGCTAAAGAGTTGACCGCTGCATTCGGCTCAACATGTCTACAGAGCGGGCAGATCTACCAGCACTGCTCTGTACCAGCTAACCTCTGAAATAAAGAGTTCACTGGAGCATGGGGAGGTGATGCTCTGCGCGTTCCTGGACATCGAAGGTACCTTTGATAACACGTCCCACAAGAGTGTAGCAAGGGCACTGGAGAAAAGGAATGTGGCGGCACCAGTGTGTAGATGAATAGAAGACGTACTGCGCTCAAGGGTTGCTGAGACCACAGTAGGTGATAGCAGTATTCGTCTCAGCACAACAAGAGGCTGCCCACAAGGGGGTGTGTTATCACCCCTGCTATGGAGTCTAGTTGTAGACGAACTGCTAACACTGCTAACAGACAATGAGATCCGCCGCCAAGGGTAAGCGGACGCCATTCATCATGGCGACATCATCATTATGGCAACAGGGAAATTTGAAGACACTCTCTGTGACTTGATCCAAAGAGGTCTCAAAGAGGAGGGGTGGTGTAGGGAGGTTGAACTAAATATCAACCCCTCCAAGACGTCAGTAATCCCATTTAGGGGGGTAGTGAAATAGGAATGACCAACGGTGATAAATACCTCGCTTTAACGCCAGACTCCACTCTGAGGTGGAAGCAGCACGTAAACCTGACATTGGTCAAGGTGGCAAAGGCCTTAATGGTGTGCAATCGGCTGGCAGGAAGGTCCTGGGGTTTAACGCCAAGGATAGTTAGATGGTTGTACACCATGATAGTAAGACCGATAATCGGTTATGGGGCGGTAGCCTGGGCCTCAGTAGCGTCGCAAACATCGGTTAAGGCAAAACTACTGAAGCTACAACGGCTGACCTGTGTCTGCATGACGGGCGCAATGCGACCATGTCCAACGGCAGTACTGGAGGTTCTTCTTGAACTTACTCCGCTTCATTTGGTCATCGGTCAGGTAGCCAAACACACTCTTCTGCAAATAACGGCAGAGGGGTGTGGAAATGGAAAAATAGTCTCATCCCAGAGGATGGAGATGATAAGTGGCAAGTTACCACTGGTCCTCCTCCCGAGGGATAGTACTACTAAAAAGGTTAACCTCAGGAAGAGGTTTAAGGTTACCCTCGGCAGCAAAGACGATTGGAACGACTCCAACCTCGAGCGGATGTTGAGGAACAGTTTTCAAAAATGTCGGAGGGAATCGGCGCAGGAATTGTGGACCCACGCACTTAGCTCCCCGCACCCATGTGTGGGTTCCCGAGCATTTTCCAGGCAGAAATTTATGCTATAAGCCGGTGCATAGAAATAAACCTCCATCGCAACTATCGCAATGAGCGTATAGCCATTCTTAGCGATAGTCAAGCGTCGCTAAAGGCGATCTCCTCTTACGAGATCAAGTCGCTTCTAGTGTAGGAGTGCAGGGAGAGGCTGAATAGCCTTGAGGAAAGAAACCAGGTTCACCTGATCTGATGAACTAGTGTACGAGCTCGCCCGCTCTGCAGCCTCCACCAGGATGGCAGGACCCGAACCCTTTACGGGTGTGGGTCCTCATTCCATGAAGGAGCTGCTCCGTAAAAAGGAAAGAGCAGGCAGGGAAGAGCACTGGCGACAAACTCATGGTATGAGACAYGCCAAGCTGCTAATGGGAGGTTACAACCTGAAAAGGTTTAAAATCGCAATAAATCTCCCCAGGAGCAAACTCAGGCTGTTAGTCGCATGGTATACTGGCCACTGTAAGCTCAATAGGCATCTGCACAGCATGGGACTATCAGCTTGCACCAACTGCCGTTTCTGCGACAGGGAGCCTGAAACTCCGGAGCATCTGTTGATCGACTGTACAGCAGTCTGTAGACGCAAATCCAAGGCCCACAATAGACCAAAGGTCGCAGTGCGTTCCTCATAATTAGTCATTCATTCATTCATTCATGCAACATAAGCTGCTGAAATATCAGACAAACATAGCCTTCTTCAAAAATGTGGGTTTCCTTCATATTTAAAGTCAATGACGAATGGTTTAGATCCTACCACTGAATTGATAAACACAATAAATTTTATAGCAAATCTTCTTTGTGTCAGATATTTAAGCCAGCATTATTTAATAGTAATCCAAGACAAATTTCTTATTCAATTCATTTAATTTCACGCGATACACATGTGTGTGCGATCTGTACGAAATTGTTTCGCCATATACGACATTTCCATACCGATCGGACGCACATATTTGTCGTGTATAGCCACTTTTAAATATACTGCTCTTCATTCTACCGCCGGTATTTTAAAAACTAGAACTTCCAACCATGTGTGAACTCGCCCTTATATATTTCGGTAGTTCAAGTGTCTCACCTTTGGCAAACTGATATCGAATAGATCTTTATAACGATTTTTCGAATTACGGTCTCTAGAAGATACCACTGTATTGGTCTCTTTTTTTTATCTTGAATTCGTACTTATCATTCGCTGTATTATACTTTTAGTTGAAGTCCTTTGTTCTCATATCTTATTTGCAACAATTTAGATAAGTACATCGGGGATTCCCACTTAACTGAAATACACGTATGCGTGTTAATAAATAAGTGAATTTGAGTTGAAGGCACTCACAAGCCAATTTACAATGCCGGGTTTATCGTGCGTTATTTGTTCGGAAGTTTATCAAAATAATGACGTGCTATGTAGTACATCTTGTGGGCATGTCTTCCATTTACGTTGTTTGCAGGAATGGCAATCGCGGTAAGTAGATATTTATGTTTAAGGTTTATAAGTTTTATTCAAGCGGATGATCAGTGTTTTTGCTCATTTTTCCATACAAACTGAAACCAATGCAACCCAGCCAACATTTTGGTATGGACAAGAAATCAAAATAAAGAAAGCCAAAATGTTTCAGTGCAATGTATATACGTATATAACTGCATCCATCCTTCGGCCGCGCTTGAAAAAATAACCCTGGTCGATCCAACACCGGGGTGTTCAGGGTTCTTCGCGTAGA
>NW_017536763.1:0-1090 GCF_001853355.1 Bactrocera latifrons | reverse complement strand
CCGAATTCAAAATATTCGTTCCGCGTACAAAATTTTAGACAGTCTCAAAATCAAACATTGTGAAAATCATTTCCCAAACTTTCAATTTTTACTAGTTTTTAAGTTCGAAACGGTCAAGAAAAGTGGTAGATGTTTCCAGTTGCTTATGCATGGCCCTGGCTTTTAATAAGTTTAATGTACATATCTTCTAAACCACTAAAGCTGCAACAAAATTTGCCCAGAGAAAATATTATAAAAATTCCTACGTGAAAATGGATGAAATGGGAAGATAACTCCGCTGACTCTCCGCATAATGTTATATCTACTAAAAGTGCGATAACATTATGAGACATTAAATTCTACCTGAGAAATGGTATGAGATAGCTTTAATTGCAGTATACAAATCAAGAATGAATTAATATATGAGGATCAAACTTAGCACGAATACTGCATTTGAGATATGTCATCTTAAGACTTAAATTGTAAATCCGTTCAAGCCCATAGGCACAGAATGTGGACAAGTACTTATAGGTGACTTTGAAATCCTTTGCTGAAAAAGCTTTGCTGATAGTAGTATGTATGCTACAAATGGGTTTAGTCGGGCCAATACCTCCCTTAGCTGCAATATACCTAATATAAATATTTTTGAACTTCCCGCCAATATGTTGTTATCTTAATAAAGTTGAGAGAGTGTGTTTTTCTTATAACAGTGCATACTTAAGCTCAGAATGAATAAGATTGGGTGAAAACTCGCTGTAGACCTCATATAACTAGCAAGCTTTATGTACCTGAAGGTGCTTCCTGGCTTTAACCTGTGCCAGAGTATGAAATATTGGGTTATACCGAACTTAAGCCTTACTTATTTCTTTAGACTACTTTTTCAAAATCAGTCTTCTGTACTATTAAGAATTGATGTTTAACTAAAATTTTATTTTTATTTTATTAAAGCTTACATAATAAACAAATTATTAAATAAACTAAAGTACGCAGCGCTAGCATCAAAGGCTTTCTGCTGATTAACTAAAATTAAACATCTCAATATTCTAGATTCAACTGAAAACTTGCAATAAAAATGCTAAAATTAAYAGCAGATGAATTTGTTTTTGTTACA
>NW_017536762.1:0-1117 GCF_001853355.1 Bactrocera latifrons | reverse complement strand
TTTTACAGTCAACTGTTCACGTAATATTGAATGTATTCTGGCCTCAGTAATGTCTATTTTGACAGACTCAATTGAATCGATAAAGACTGGCTGCTGATGGAGCTTTATAGCCAAAACTTCAACTAAGTTCATCGATACAATGTTGATGCTGTCTCTTATACACATCTAGATGTGTATAAAAGGAAACCTTTTTTATTTGATACGATATTTACACGAAGTCAGTCAATAATTAAACCCAAGGTAAGAATGCAATGAATAAAAACTGAAAACCGTGAAGGGAATTATAGCTTCGGTGCATCCAAACCCCACTTACCTCAAAATGGATTGGTATACGTACGATGGGTATATATCATTTATTGTTTCGTCAAAATAATGTTTGAAAATAATATGTTTCCTTTGAAAATATCCGATACATTATTTTAATGACAAAAACTGAAAAGACAGGGAAAAAACTTGGCAAAAATATAATTAGTACAGTCGAAAATGATTAAATGACTCCTGCTCATCACTTACCCTGGATAGGGTACATATATTAAGTTTGTCACGAAGGTTGTAAGACCCAGAAGGAAGCACCGGATACCCTATAAAGTATGTACTATATATAAATGATCAGTATGTTAAGCTGAGTCGATTTAGCTATGTCCGCCTGTCTCAAGCTGCTCATGCTGTCTCTTATACACATCTAGATGTGTATAAGAGACAGACCGAAAGGTCAATCGGGTTCGACAGTCGACACCGCAGCTACCCTATAGCCCCCGGACTTCTTGTTTATTTATTTGAGTGAAAAGGACGGTGAAAGGCAAGCATTTTGAGACGACAGGAGGGATGAAAGCAACATGCWCTTCGGCTCTCAAGACTATTCCGTCGAATGCCTTTCATGACAATTTCAATGCTTATAAACTTCGCTGGCAGCACTGCATCGACGCAGAAGGAGCCTATTTTGAAAGTTTTAAAGAATTGTAACGATTTGATCAATAATTTTTTTTTTTAAATATCGACTCACTCCTATTACTATCTAAGAAGCTTGTATCGGGTGATTTTTTTGAGGTTAGGATTTTCATGCATTAGTATTTGACAGATCACGTGGGATATCAGACATGGTGTCAAAGAGAAAGAT
>NW_017536761.1:0-1117 GCF_001853355.1 Bactrocera latifrons | reverse complement strand
CTCTTGGTTGATAAATTAGAATAATGCAGAGTTGACACTAGTAGCGCTCACAATTATCCTTTAAATAAACACAAACTTCACGCTTCTGTACAATATATGTTTTCAAAATCAACTTCGTTGTGAGGATTTCAAAAAGCAATACGAACGTATATAATATTTTCAACTTTTACTTTTTATAGTGGTTTGTCCTTTGACCGATTCCTTGGCGTGGGTGCACATACTTCTCTTACTTTCTTATGTTGAAGTGTTTTAAAGAAAGCTTTTGCTTCTGTATGTACTTTAAGGAGAGAGTCTAAAGCTTTAAAAAAATGTCAAAATTTGCATTTTTATCTCGGAAGTAAGAAAAACTCTGTCGAATTTCTCTTCTTCAGGCTACAGTAACGATATATTTTAGTGTACGAGTATACTTTTATACTTTATACACATGTAATTTGATATAAAATTGCGGCTACTGGGCCAATTTTTAGAACCGCTAATGGAAACAAAGTAAAAGACGAGATTTTAATCTACATCAGATCTGTAGGTAAAGTACGAACAATTAAATGATTTACAAAAACAAAAAAAAAAAGTTACCTCAGTAACAAAAAACATGTTAAGCTTTTTTATTAAAGGATATTACTTGGAAGCTTAAGTTAAATTTCGAATATATTCGTGAAATTAGATCCATGGACTCCTCGCTTGATTTAGAAAATGCAGTTTAGAGAAAATCGCGTTCGAGGAGAACTCCTGGTGTAACAGCCTAAAAAGGCGATTTTTGGAAATTAACACAAATTACKGTACTGGTCTATCGAGCGTACTGTGTGAAATATTAAGGCCCGCCGACATTATTAGTATGGCTTTAGACCTGGAAAATCAACACCTAACCAGATATTAACCATTCGCCAAACTTTGGAAAATACCCGTGAAAAAATAATCGACACACAACACCTTTCATTGATTTCAAATTTGCTTTTGCTCTCTCTATGTCTGAATTTGGTATACCCGCAAAGCTAATACGGTTGTGTAAACTGACGTTAAGCAATACCAAAAGCTTCGTCAAAATCGGGAAGGACCTCTCTGAGTTGTTCGAGGTTTCATATAAAGCGACTCCATATCATACGACTTCTTCAATCTACTC
>NW_017536760.1:0-1118 GCF_001853355.1 Bactrocera latifrons | reverse complement strand
TACATGCAGCAGTAGTATTTCAAACCCGAAAGCATGTTTTCGAAATCATTTGGGGTACTCACAACCCGTCGTAAAGCATCGTAAAATCATAAAATTATAAATTTTTACACTTGTTTAAAAACTTGTTTAAAAAAATTTATAATTCTCAATGCTATGTTTTCGAATCGTTGTAACTTATAACTTTATGAGACTTGTGAAACCCTAATTATTTTAAATGCGTGACACTAGAGCAACTTCAACTTGAAAAACATTTTTACTGATTTAGTTGTGTAAGAAATACGAAACTAAAATACTTTTTATTATCATTAGAGCTCCCTAATGCCTTGATCACACGTACGAATAGAGCGGCGAGACAGTGACTCGGCCGAGTGCTCGTTTCGTTTAAACAGTAAGGCGAGTAATGAACCGAGTCAGTGGGCGAGTATAATGACGAGAGAGTCACTAGAATCACATTTTGCTTACTAGGCCGAGTGCTTCTTTTTTCTTCACTCTTTTGTTCCTTCTGAGCTAATCACTGACTCGCTCGATGCATATGAACACGCGTTCGGTCTTCACTCGCCACTCGGTCGATTTTTATGTTGTTTATTTAGTTTCAATTACATTTTGCATCGTGAAAGAGTTGAAATGGCAAATAAGTGGAATTATGATACAACTGTGAAATTTATTCAAAATTATAAATTGCACCAATGCTTGTGGGAATTTTCATTCTCTTATTTTCCGCTTCCAATAAATCCCACAACTCTTTTATGAGATGCGGTAGAACTTCATTAAAAACTCTTTTAAAATGTCTTTTTCTACCAAACATTGTAAATAAAACTTTGAAAAACTTCACTGTCTAACTAGATGAACACAATACGTGTAAACCTCTACTCGCCAACGCAACTCTCTCGACCGAGTATCATACTCGGCCAGAATACTGTCTCGCCACTGTACTCGTTACGTGTAACAAGACCAAAGGTTGGCTTGGGTGTGTGTACATGACGAGTAAATGAAAAATATGGATGCCACTACCAAAATTTCGAMATTTCGGGATTGAAAATCGTGATAAGCTGATCATAAGCAGATATTTGTGAAATTTATCAACATCGAGTAGAAATCTCAAAATCCCGAAATTTCGG
>NW_017536759.1:0-1061 GCF_001853355.1 Bactrocera latifrons | reverse complement strand
TCACTGCGGTCAAAACACTAGTTGAACATTTTAATATTCGTTGAATCTAATTAGTTTGGGATGCAATGGTGGCTCATGGAGTACGTGTGGATTCCTTCAGTTCTTGCGTCAATTTGATCTTGTATKACCACTATTTTTTCGCAAAATTCACCACAACGATGTCGCAGGGATGCCCAATGCTTGAGAACGACGTGTGAGAAACAGTTTTGGGTCTTCCTCAAATGATGCGCTTACGTCAGAACAATTCTTGATACTAGGCCTTATTTTTTGGGCACATACTTACATATGTATATACTATACCATATATGTATGTAATTTACATATACCTTTTCAATTTTTTGGCAAGCAAAACTAATCGATTTGCCGTTTGTTCATCCGCTAACTTTTTATATCTTTCTTACTTTTTTAAGCAAATTTGTCAAATTCCTTCGCGCATTCTAAATTTCCTTAGGCGTCATCAATAGAAATTAAAACTCAGTGCCTTTCGAAAGCGCATAATAAGTAGAAGCGTGTAGAATTCTCTCTTACCTCAAGCCAAGAGTTGTTAGGCTTTATGCGATTTTATGTCGCCGTTTTGGTTTTTACAATTCCTAATTAATCCTTTGGATATGCCGTAGAAGCTTAAAACGTCAGTGAGTGTCTGAAATGTGAGATCTTGTTTTCGTTGCTGTAATTTGTCTTTTTGTGTTTACTTTATTAGCTATGTAAATTGATAAATGGCATTCGACTGTGATATTTAATTTTTCTGCTTTAAGAGTCGTAATGTTCTTTAAGATATTTCAAGATCAGTAGAGCTGAATCAAATTCTGGCAACAATGTTTTAGATGTATTTGCATTTGATGTACCATATATTGACACTAGTCGGTCAACCTTTATAAGTTTGAACCCTAAATGTAGAAGTTGCACGACTCGTTGAGCAAAATTGAATAAACTTCGAGAAACTAACCATGCAAATAATGCAATAAGACGAACGAAGTGATAAACTCTCGAGAGGACTTTTCGATTTTGAGAAACCCGTGTGCATATATGTATGTATCTGTCGTTATTTTTGAATTTAAATA
>NW_017536758.1:0-1029 GCF_001853355.1 Bactrocera latifrons | reverse complement strand
GCGAGGTGATTTCGCGGGAAGCTCGCTGCCAGCTGGCTCTGCAAAAGAAACGATACCGTGATATCTCAATAAATATCTTAACGCCAGCGTGTGCATGTTAATCGCATTAACTAAACTGAGTCATCGGTAGGGTTAAATTTTAATTTATTCTAATATGCTTTCAACTTCTTACTAATATATCTGATTTTGTGGCGTTCATTTACCATGTTTTCTAACAATAAATATTCGAAGTTTATGTGTACAAATATGTAATTTTTTATTTAGTTTTGCAATTCATCTGTGCCACACCTTTACAAGTCTCTTAATTTGTTTTCTATRTGACTATTAATGATACATTATGTATGTAGGACTTTTACTTTTTTAAAAGCCAACATGTCAGCCCTACTAAAGCTCTCAAATTAAAATATGAACACTTTTTTAGATGTTTATTCTATCTGTCCCAAATTTTTGGTGTTCTTTTTGTAGATACAGGCTCTTATAATAACCTTAATGGTTGCCAAACTTCTATTGCTCTGTAATATAATATATCAGTTAAATTATTTACTTTATACTTCATACACAACYAGTGGGCAACAGTTGATTTTCGTTTGGAAATTAACTGCGTGCTAATAAATCATAAAAAYCATGATGTTTAGATAATAGTAATCGTCAATACATATCTACATACATATGTACAAATATGATAAGTGCACACACTTTGCTGTTGTTGTATAATATTTTCCATTAGTACTATAATATAATATTTGTTGTATTGTTTGCGAAGTTGAGCTTATCAGTCTGTAATTCGAACAGTAAAATAATACTCACTAATACTGTAATGACTTTTATTATTAAATGTGTCTGTCACGTTTCAATAGTTTAGGAAATATGCAAGAGTTTTATATTATTTATAACCATTCACAGGATAATTTCAAGCAGTCATAGTGATTTCTAAGTTGACAATTGTTTATTCATGTACATCAAGGAACTGATATGAAGCTGTAGTCAGGTGGCTTCTCTGGAAAATCGTTATATTAGCCATAAAGTTTT
>NW_017536757.1:0-1119 GCF_001853355.1 Bactrocera latifrons | reverse complement strand
GTTATTAAAGTCGTAGTACTTAATGCTTATGAAACAGTACGCTTAACACTATTTTCCGAGTTGGTCTTCTGGTCAGCAGTTACTTGATTCCAATAGAGCGTTTTCGGAAAATATTCACCTTTGATAATCTGAAAACAAATTTTGTTMATTCATACTTTTTCAAAGATATTGAATTTTTTGTATTCCTACTTCTCTTAAAATGTATGGCACATCGATCGTTGGTTGAATGTTAATAAACAATACTGTCGCATTAGAAGTGATGTTAAACCACAAGCCAATATTGAGACGCCGCTACATTCACAGAAAGGATACTGTAATTCTTCAAAAATGAAAGCCGGCCATAATGTTATAGTCAATAAGAAACTCTATAGAGTCATGTCTGTTTCATGCCCAAATGGATAGAACTGTTAGTATTATTATTACTCAAAAAATCTAAGCGGAAAAATATTATAAATAAATCTTATTTTCTTCAAGTAGCCTACAAAACACTCGCCTCAAATATAATAAAATCAACTCCGTATTAACATTAGAAGCTAACAGTCCAATAATCTTCGTTTGAAATGGTTTTCTATAGGACACATTTATAATAAATTCTACTTCTTGTATCGACTTAGTTTAGATCGTGTTTTAACACAACACTTTACCGAAAAGGTTTGAAAAATCTAGGAAATCAGTGTTCTGATAGCAGAAGCTTATTTCGAATGCTTTATAACGCCGATTGCAATCTTTGATCAAATCTCATGTATTGCATAATATAGATCACATATTGATCAGAGCTCAATCACGTTGTTTTGTTTTTTTTAAACTCTGATTGGTATAAATTTTAATCCAGGCGGGGATTTTTATACGCTGAACGGATTAAGTCTACCACAAATTCGGTAAGAATCAGAAGGAAATGTCAAGGTACCTAAATTACATGTTCTATGCTTCGTCTCTATATATGCAAACTAGTCATTGAATTGTTGAGATATCGTTCAGATATTTGCATAGAACCTTATCTCTGCAAGAAATTGCTCACTTGTCGAAAACGAAAATGTTAAGATCTGATTGCCATCACAGGATACATGTGCCTGCCATACAACTGATAAAAAAAACAGCTCACTGTGTTAAAAACTCCTA
>NW_017536756.1:0-1034 GCF_001853355.1 Bactrocera latifrons | reverse complement strand
GGAAAATTGCGAATTTTTTGTTTAAATATTAAAAACAAAGGATTAAGAATTATATAAAGATAAAGAATAAAGGATTATAAAAAGAAGGTTCACACAAAATTTCAAGTGAATCGGTTGTATAGAACTTGAGATAATGTCGGTACCGTGTGGAAAGAAGTAGTTTCGAGAAAAGCGCGTTTAAAAAAGTGAGTCTAACTACCTAAAGGGCTAGGTACTGCGTCACTAAAGTAACTGTAGCTCTTAAAATAATTTTAATTTTTAAAAATCCTTTGGAGGATATGTTCTTAACTTTAAATATATGAAAAAAAAATCGTTTTTTTTTTTCAAAATTCTGGAGTAGAATACCCCCTTAACGGGAAGGTAACCTGCTGTACAGTTTTCTGTTACAAATAACATAAAAATCAGATCAGAAATTTTTCGCCTCCAACTGTTAGAAAGAGTATTTAGTTTCATAGATTTTATAGAAAATAGCATGCCCTACAAAAGCGTCTATAACGACTCCTTCGTAAACCTAACCCTCTAAAAAATTATAAAGAAAAAACTCAAAAACTTCAAACTTAATGAGAAATAAACGTTTTTATTCGAAAGAACACTCTTTGACATTTATTTGTTAAAGATTATCTCTTTCAAATATTGGCCAAGGCTTCGTCTCAGATGATCCATCCATTCAGTCGAATTTTCAATGAGTGAATTCAATGAATGAAGTTTTGCTTCAAAGCCGGAATGAAACGGAATTGTCCGCATAGACTATAGAGCTTACATATTCCCACGGGAAAATATCTAACGGTGTGATATCACATGATCTTGGTGGCCAATCGACTTGACCAACATGGGGAATTATCTGCTCACCGAAGTGTTCCATCATTAAATCCATTGATTGAAGTGTGGGAAGTGGCGCCGTCTTCGTGAAACCAAATGTTGCCGAGATCACGAGCTTCACGATTATGATCGGTTTTGAAAGTTACGTTCTCACCGGCATCATTGGACCGATGATTCAACGGCCAACAAAACACACCAAACTATAGTATTTTCTG
>NW_017536755.1:0-1121 GCF_001853355.1 Bactrocera latifrons | reverse complement strand
TTCGCCCACAAACTTGCGTAAATATGTATGAATATATACGTATGAGCCTGCATACATATCGACGAAGGTTTTTTCGAGCTACGGAAGAAAATTTTGGAATTATCAAATATAATAAATTAACAACAGCTATATTGTCACTTTTGTCACTTCTTCCTGTATTTTGCGAGTTTGCTGGGTTGACACTTTTCCCTTCTAGAATAATATCAGAAATTGTTCAATTTATGATTTTCAGCTTTTGGCATCGCCGCGAAAAGACGCTTGTAGTAAAAAGGGAGATGGCACCGTTTGCTTTAATGAATGGAGCGACTTTGCCGGTTGAAAGTGCGCTTGAGTTGATGAATGGAAAAGTTGTTGTTGTGTTTTTTCCACATATTTGGGCACCGACTATTTGGCTGCCATAACTATTGACTTGTGACACTGCTGATGCTACTTGAAGCGGTTGTTGTTTTTGTAGAACAATGTTTGTAATTGTTGCGGGTGACATATCTACATGTGTACGCATATCTGTATGTAARTTTGTGTATGCATTATTTGTGTGCCAATGTCATGCGAGCATATTTATGTACATATGAGCAGCTCGCACATGTTATATTGATAAGTTATAATATGATTTGAGTTCGCGAAAACGAACATAAAGACATATGACCATGATACATATGTATGCATATATGTAGATGTGAATATAAGTTTTGAATGATAAAATATTCGATTTATTTATATTTATCCCTATTGTAATATATTAAATTTTTTAATATATTATGATAGTCTGTTATATACATACATATGTGTGTATATAATGAAGTATACACACAAGCTTGAATATATCAAATACAAGATATAATTTCAAAAGTAGGCCTTATTTTCACATCTACAAATATTGCTTTAAAAAAGTAAATGAATTAAAATGTATTCAATTGCACCTGTATTCATACATATGAACAAATCGAATTCATATGAATACACATGTTTTCATATAAACGTATAAAACTATAAGCAAAAGAGCTAACATACATCGGTAASAGTAATACATAGTTCTGAACATAACTTTTATTGAATGCTCAGCCAAAGGACTTGAAGATATAGAGAAGGTGCAAATTGAATTCTCTATGATGTTCGATTGG
>NW_017536754.1:0-1121 GCF_001853355.1 Bactrocera latifrons | reverse complement strand
TTGTTGGTTTGGCTTGTCTATTGTCTGAAATTTTATTATGTTCGTAAGACCTATAATTTTTCTTGAAACCTTCGTAATTTACTTTATTTTTATCGTCATATTTTCGATGTCTATAATCAATAGCCCTTTTGTCCTGAAGCAATTTTAACTTTGAATATTTTACGATTATATCATTTAATGTCCCGTTTCGGTTATATGTGCCCTTACAGGCCCATCGATTTTCTCTAACAGTATATCAACAAGGTCCGTATCTACATTTTCGGGTTTATAAATGCACGGTTTTAGAGGATCGAATATGTATATTTCATTTATATCCGCCTTACATTTTTCAAAAATTATAAATAATTCATTAAGGTTCCTTGGGCGAGATCCTTGTAGAATCTTAGTTTTAATCGTTTCCCACGATGAGTTGTCCTCCAGCTCTCTCGTTCTTTTTTCAGCGGTGCCCAGTTTTTTCGTTTGCTAAAATGTTGATACAATGTTGGATGAGTTCCTGGTCTGTGCCGCAGAAAGAAATGTTGGTTTCGACCGCTTTAATAAACGCCTTTGGATTGTGATGGTCGTCTAGTGGCTTCATTTTCCGGAATTGGCCCATGATGTCCCTTGGAGACATGTGAAACCTGTAGAACTGTGGTTGTTGGTTCATTTGTAKTTGTAGTAGATGTTGAGCATGTTCTGTTGCATTTCTTGTTGTTGGGTTTGTAGCAATTCTTCTTGCCTTGCGATAAAACTCTCCAGCTCGGCGATGGTTTGGTTTAGATTCTCCATTATTGTAGTAATTGTAAGTAAGTCGTTTTAATTGTGGTTTGAAGATGTGGTCCKCGGAGTATTTCTTTTTGGACCAGTTGCGTAAAAGTAAAGATGTATTTACCTTTTATTTATAAACATTAGAAACTTTTTTATTTGTATTTTGTTTCTATTTCCGGATGCACATGAACTTAGTTAGTTCTAGGCCACTGTCCTTATTATTTTATTACGTAACTGTATATATAGTCTTTGCTTTTATAAATTTCTCTTTAGCTTTTTATTTTTATTAGCTTCTGGTAGCACATAAATATTTTTTTCTATTTTCAATATTATATTTTCACTATAACCAGTGTTACTTGGCGTGTTTTGCTTTA
>NW_017536753.1:358180-365480 GCF_001853355.1 Bactrocera latifrons | reverse complement strand
TCGCAGGCGTATAGCTAAATTCTGACATATAAAACGTGTATGTAGTTTGTGATTACAAAATTTATACTTAAAATAGAGGAAACATGGCTATTATAATTATCTCTTGATTTATCTTACAATAAAAAATCGTGTTTTACTGTTCGGACGAATTATTACGATATGTAATACCAAATTTCTCGACAATAGTTATCTCTTTTTGTCCACTCATTATCAAAAACAAATTTCCAATTTGTCCATGAATAAGTTAACTAAAACGCTAAAAAATATATAGCATATTTATTTATATCAAGAAGATATATTTAAATCTTTTGATAACAGCTTTAAATTTCATTCTATAAGCAAAATTTAAAATAGTATGTATACATGTATAAATATAGTACTGTAAATATATAATTTAATATTAAGGCATTTTTGCTTTACGCAACCCGTTTTAACCTCTCGCCACCCTTATTCACCAGAGGTGGCCATTATACGATCGTACACTTGGGGGGTAGCTTAAGGACTGTGAATGGCTCTTTTACTACGGTGAATGGGACTTTCCTTACTCCCTTGTACCATGAGAAAAAATATCTTCGACGACCAAATACCATCTGCTCTGTTACAAACGAGTTCCTCCGAAAACGTAACAAAAATATCAGCATTCTTAGTAAAAACAGGAATAAAACCACAAATATGATTATGTTTATAAACTTCCCATTACTTATTATTTATTGTGTTCTTAAAACTTTTCTTTTAGCTACAGAACATTTTATTAACTTTACACCTAAGACTTAATTAAGCAATAACTATACATTTTATATTTACATCAGCGAGCCGAAGGTCCTGGCAGCCAGTGCTCCTTTTTTCGTGGAAAAGTAWTTGTATTATTGTTTCACGTTTTTATAAATAAATAAAATTATAGACTTACTTTACTGGATAAAATAATTCCGTAAACGTCACAAAATCAACAAAGAATATCTGAGAGAATGATAGAAAGTAACTAAACAAATCTTAAATATTTTTTAATTGTAATATCAAACTACTCTTTAATATCAATCACATGGTGTTGAGATTATATCGATCGATTTTGGGAAGGGAAGAACGATTGGACGTACACAAGTGTTCCGAAATCTCTGCTCGCTATAGAATAATTAACCAGTGACTTAATCAATATTTGCCTTGTAAGAAGTATTGTAAGTCTAAACACAATAACAATAACTGTTAGCCATTCTATAGTCGTGTTTTATTTGACCATCACAAGCTAATAGCTAAATCATGGACGAATAAAGCGCGCTTAACATATTCCAAATATTCGATTAAAAATTAATTGAGTCAGTAAAGCGGACAAAAACAATCAGCTGATAAACAATTTAGTTTAAAATTTCAAATTTGTAAACGGAATATTAATATACATACTATAGAAGTATATTTATTTTAGTTATTTGAGGTCTAGAATACAAAAAACTGAAAAGAAGTGTTCATATTTGTCTTAATTTTAACTCAGTACTCATCCAAAAAATTTTTAATTTGGTTTGTTTACATTTTTATCTGTCAAAATGAGGTTTCTCGCTTTGCCAACTACTTTTTATTTGGGAAAAACCGTGCTATTGTGAATGAAAAAATGCGATGAACTGGCAATGGCTTTACTTCAATATACAAGCTGATAGCTAATGACAAGCCAACGTAATTATGTTGGCTAAGTCTTCCATACAAATTAAGTTAAAAGCTTAATTTACTGGTCAAATAAAACACGCCTTATATATTTAGTGACGAAATCGCATATCGGTTATTTGACATACTCTATTTTGTTTAGATACGGGTAACCGTATCTTTAAAGTAATAATGTTAAGTATAAATAGATAGTGTATATTTAGTTGTTACAACTTTTCGGTAACTTTATTTTACCAACATAAGTTTAAATTATTAAGCAATTAAACAAATTTATTAAATGTGAATCTAAATATAAGTGTTTGTATTTATTTTATATTAAATTTTATTCACTTAAATTAGACTTTGTGTTAGTTTTTATGTGGTAAAGAATCTTAAAGAAACATAATTTGTTAAAAATCATTTGAATTACAGTACAAGATTTTGAATATTGAAATATTTTATGATTCGAAGTAAGCAACCAATTTACGATCAACATGTTGTAAAGTATAAAAACCATAAATTTGTCAATCGATTGAGTTTGGTTTTGCAATGCGTACTTCATGAAATAGAAAGAAAATAATGTCTTTTTGTTTAATTTTTTGTTTTTATTGACCTTCAAACTAATAAATATCTACATATAATGTCTTATATACATACAAAGTATTTTTTAAGTATATAAATAAAACGTGGTCATATATGGTATTTCCGCTCTACGCCAGAGTTTCAAGCTCACACAGAAGCATATGGATGTATAAATGTCGAATGAACTAATTGTTACTGATGGTTGAAAAACTCACCAACATTCCCAGTAGGATATATAAGTAGTATTTATAATATTGGTGACGCATAATTCTTAATTTCGAAAGTATGAGCTTAAATACCTATAAAAGTAATAGCGCATTTTATTACATTACGAACATGCGTAACCATAAAGTAATATATACATATGTAGCTTAAACTTTTTTATTGCATTGACTAAAGATAAAAATACTTTTTTTATAAATGTTGGAAAGGTCACAACTTTTTAATTGCAAAATATTGATATTTAAAGACCTTACAGAACATACTTTTTCTTTACTTAATCAACTAAGCATAAACATATTTCGGTTGGATATTTAGGGAAATGACTCACACGGAGGAAATAATTATAAGAAAATTAGTTGAAGTTAAGTAAATAATTGAAATCAAATTGAAATACTTCCAATGACTTAACGTTTTATCTAGGATGGAGACTAATGTATATTTTAGGAAAAAATATATTTTCATTTATCAAGATGTTCGAAAATGTTTCCATATTGTTTATTTTTGTTTTTAATTTACACATTTGTGGGCGTCTTTTAATTTTATTTTCACTTAAGTCTTTTTTATATAAATAATTTTATAGGTTAGTTATGAAACTATTTTAATTTTCAAGTTTGTTAAACTTTACTTGTGTTTAACATAAAACTTATAAGAAAATCTTTCTGCGAGGTTTTCCAAATTGTAATACGAATAAAATTCTGTTGAAGTATGAAAAATTTTATTTAATAGTGTACATTTAAAATATTTTACATAATATACAGACAATACACAGGCTAGAGATAGATTTTTAATTAAGCGGAGACATAAGACGTATTACAAACTATGAAAGGATATGTTTGAGGCCGATAATTTAGATTATATATAAAGAAAGTAATTATTCAATTAATTAAATCGCTCAATGCACTAGCTAGGTGAAGCTTATGTCTAACAGATTTAAACTTGCCCTTTTGAACGTTTTATTCGCAATGCTGCATCTTTTGTAGACCGAAGATGTTAAGGTAAACACATAATTATACATATACATATGTGTATGCATCTACGTATATTTATAAATTCGTATTTTTGTGACATTTACCCAAACGCTGACTAACTGATGCGTAACCTATGATCAATATTAAGAGAACCAAAACCATATTTGGAATAGAAGAAACACATTAAATGTACGTATGCACTATATTTGTGCTTGTTTTTTAAATTATTGTTTGTTGGGTGGATATAGATACATGTATTTAATTTTTATTTCGGGTCTTGAAGTGATTTTATTTAAGAATTGAGTTAAAATAATTTGTGTACTTATATTTTGTAATATTATTAAAATATTATAATACCTTCGTAAGACATCTTTTCATTCGCACATGAAACTTTGTTATTTTAATTATCTATTTTATAAAAGTGTAACTAATTAATAAATTACTTAATTGATTATGACTCAGTTCGAAGACTCCTGTTTAATGTAAGTTATAATATTCTGGTTTATAGTTGAACATATTTTTATGATGATATACATCTTATTTCATCTTAATTTAATATTTTTAGGTTAATCAAGTCAATCCCGAAATTAATGGGATTGATAACACTATTATTATTTTGTGGTTTGTAAATGAGCGCCTTCTAGAAGAAGCAAACCTCTAATGTTGTATATAAAAGTAACATTCTTATATTTGTGTTCAGTTCATTCTATTGAAGACAGCTGCTTAGTTGATACTTTTTGAATTATGTCATATATTGGAACAAACACTTCAGACGCTGAATGTGAAAGGGCGGATCAACCAAAAACCCGTCATTCGGATTTCATTTCAAAGTTAGCTGCAAACAAGTTATCCTTGGAATCTAAATGGACAAATAAAAAGGATGATGAATCTGGATCCGAATTGTCGTACACAGAAAACTTTTTGACGAGAGGTGAGATAGTTTTTAAAAGTATTTATTTGTCTCAGTTTTAAGCTCCATAACTGCTAATAAAAAAGTGAATCACAAAATACAGACTCTGGAAAAATATTATAAAACAAGTAAGGAAGGGCTAAGTTCGGGTGCAACCGAAAATTTTATACTCTTGCAACTTGCTAGAATCAAAGCCAGATAAATACTTTAAGGTGTAAAACTAATCATATAGAGTAAAGTCAGTTGGATGTTCGAAAATTCTGATAATAGTTATATAGGGGCTAAGCCAAGTTTTCGCTAAAATTTATCTATTTTGGGCACAAAGATACACTGTTATGTATAAAACACGCTCGCTTGTCTTGATCAGTTTTTATTGGATTTCAAGAATTTTTGATATATGGAAGAAGGCAGGGTTGTTTTCCGATTTCGCCCATTTTCATAATGTGATATAAGAATGTAAAAAGAATGCCACTACTAAATTTTGTTGAAATCGATTAATCGGTCCCCGAGATATGGGATCTCACCAAAAAGTGTGCGGTAGGCCCATTGCCCAATTTTCACACCATCTCCAAAAAAAGCTCTCTCAAGCCATCCTGGTGTTAAAATTTAATGTCTCTGGCGTATTTAATTATTGATTCATCGGGGGTTATCTCCTCCTTATCCTCCCATTTTATTAATTTTTACACTTCTTATAAGTTCTTATAAGACTTTTACTCAGCAAACTTGGTTTTTGTAGCTTTAGTGGTTTAGGAGATATATACATTAAACATATTAGAGGGCGTGGCCACACCCACTTTTTCAAAAAAAATTTCCCACAGGTGCCCCTTGCTACTGAGATTTCTTGTGCCAAATTATAGCCATATACATATCTCAATTTAGTGCTTAGTTATAGCACTTTATGTGTTTTACGTTAATGGGGATTTGTGGTCGTGGCAGTAGTTACATATCAAGTTTCACTAAGATATCTTAATTTCTACTCAAGTTACAACTTGCACGGCCGCCTGATCAGTTATATATATACAAGTATAACCCTATATCTATCTCGATTAGCTTTTGGCGAAATGAAATTATTTGTTCTCCAGTTTGATCTGATAACTTTTTCCATTTTCGAGCAAGAGATAGATTCTYCTTCTTCTTCTTAATTGGCGTAGTCACTTCTTACGCGATTATAGCCGAGTTAACAACCGCGCGCCAGTCGTTTCTTCTTTTCGCTACGTGGCGCCAATTAGATATTCCAAATGAAGCCAAGTCCTTCCTCACTTGGTCCTTCCAACGGAGTGGAGGTCTTCCTCTTCCTCTGCTTCCCCCGGCGGATACTGCGTCGAATACTTTCAGAGCTGGAGTGTTTTCGTCCTTCCGGACAACATGATGTAGCGTAGCCGCTGTCTTTTAATTCGCTGAGCTATGTCAATGTCGTCATATATCTTGTACAGCTCATCGTTCCATCGAATGCGATATTCGCCGTGACCAACGCGCAAAGGACCATAAATCTTTCGCAGAACTTTTCTCTCGAAAACTCGCAACGTCGACTCATCCGTTGTTGACATCGTCCAAGCCTCTGCACCATATAGCAGGACGGGAATTATGAGTGACTTATGGTACATTCCACTGTTACGTACAGACAAGTTCAACTAATTTTACGGTTTATATCACATATAGCACTTAATTGTTTTATCAGATATATATTTTTTTCTCTAATTTAATAGATTATATATTATACATCAAGTCAACCAACATTCAAAATCGTTATAGTTTTATTTAGATTTCAGCGAATATATTACAGGTGCACAAAAAGTGTCTTCGAAGGAAATTATAACTAAAAATCAAGCTTGCTACTAGCGAAAAAAAAAATTAATTAAAACATATATTTATAATTCAAAAACATTTTTTTATATTTGTCACGTACAGACAAGTCGCATCACGTACGGGACATAGTTCAACTTAAATCTATAATATATGTAAACATCAATATGTAAATACAGTTTTGTCTTGGGAAATTCAATGTTTTCTGCACTCCACAACTTTCTCCACAGTTTTAATAAAATGAAAGTTGGAAAATCCAGTTATCGCTTTTTGTGACTAATTGAGAAGCTAAATAAGAAAAGTCCTTGGCTGATTGGACAACAACATGTTCGTTTTGGCTCATCATTTTCTCTCTTACAAGTCTTTTGATATTTCCGCCAACTCCGTCTATCACACCTTTTCCATGCGATGTAGCAAAATATTTCCAATAAAAGGGCCTTTTGTACTTTTCGCTCAACATTGATGTTAGTTTAACCATATAACGGTTCTTAAATTCCGATGAAGGGCCGCCACTCCAAATAATTTCCGCTGAAGGTAAGTCTTCATTTTCTTTATGCATCAAGTCAAATAACTTAGTGATGAAAACAAAAAATGTATCCTTGTCTTTCGAATTTGCATCTGAGCATATTAGATATGTTTGGCAATGGCCTTTGTAAAAACTTGCAGCAGTAAATAAAAGAACACTTGTTCGTGACCAGAGTGCGCTTTGAACTTCATTCTGGTATTCACAGCCAAAAGACATCGCAAAATCAACTTGAAGGATTCGCACATTTTCATTGCGTTGGTCTTTTTGAAATTCACCGACTCGAACTCATTTTAAATTAAAATGCTTCATCATAATATAGATAGAATCAATCAATTTTTCTTTAAGTTCACCTGAACTTGTTTCGTGGTTTACTAAACGTACTTTATTTTCTGAGTTTTTTTCCCATTCTTTCCATACACAGATTGTACTTAAATCCATAGAAATTAGTATTTTTTTGCCATCAGAACTAGTATCACATTCATTATCCATTATATTCCATATCATTCCAGCACTTCGAATCCAAAGAAGTATTACATAAAATCATAGTCCACCAGTCGTTACAATAATTTTGTTTCAAACCTTTCAATTTGAACATAAAATTTTCATGAGTTAAACATTTGCACTGGTCTGAAGGTGTGTCTTTCATTAGCAAAACGTTTT
>NW_017536753.1:311554-348500 GCF_001853355.1 Bactrocera latifrons | reverse complement strand
TGGTTCCAAGATAGACGAAATTATCTACAACTTCAAAGCTATGACTGTCAACAGTGACGTGAGTGCCAAGTCGCGAGTGCGACGACTATTTGTTTGATGACAGGATAGATTCCACGCTCATAAAATTTTTGATCCTTGCATACAATAAAACTGATCTAAGTTTGTTTGATGTCCTGGTTCGAGGTAAAGGTGCTCCCATCTCAAAATTTATCGCAGAGATCGGGAAAAGTAATAGTCCAAAGGTGGCAAGTCTAGAAAATAGGGTGGGTGTGGTAGCATATCTTATTCAAGCTGGAAATGTTTTTTCGAGTTATTATACTGGTGATACACTATACCTTTTCTATTAATTAACTCTGACGTTTTCTGTTTGAATGCATCACTAAATTTTTCTAGCTGGATCACTATACTCTTCAGATTTTATTTTTTTCAATATTTATTTATTTATTGGATCTGCTTGGTAAAGCCTAACAATAAGTATTCAAATCTCTATTTAAAACTAAAAAGCTCAATAATATGGTTGATATTTTTTGGTAGAACGTTGTTCTCTAGTAAGCTGATATATTACTTTTTTTTAAACGCGTTTGGGTTGCAGGAATTTACCAAGGTATTAGCGTCTATCTCCTTCTTAGAACTATCAAGGTTTTTATGGATATTTTCATTATGCATGTCCCGTAGTACACTCGAGACTGTTCTAAGTGTTGTTTTAGAATGGAACCTTTGTATTATACCAATGTTGTTTGCACAGGTCATACCCCACAGTGGAATGGCATACATCCAAATCGGTTTTATAATTCCGTTGTATAACAGGACTTTGTTATCTAGGCTAAGTTTAGAATTCGAAATTAAATTTACTCGCTATATATTTTCGCCACGTAGTTGAGCTACATCTAGAAAAATAGCTGAATATTACTCTCTATGCTTGAATGTTTTCCTGATTTCGTTGGTAATTCCATTTTCTTGCTCTACAGTGCCATGTTTAGCATGAAAACCAAATTGGTGCGTTGGAATTAAGGAAAAGAGTCATCTTTGATAGTAACACTTTTTCAAATATTTTAGAAATACAGGGTAAGAGATTTATTGGTCTGTAGGAAGACGGCTTTGTTAAGGCTTTCCCAGTTTTATCTATCATGACAGAACCGTTATAGCAATATTTGGTAACTCAATTAGCATTTTCGGAGAAATATTATCTTGTCTTGATGCTTTTTTCGGATTTAGCTCTTTTATGATTCTAGTAGCTTCATAAGTAAATGTCCTAATAGACACAAGCGACTCGTTTGCGATATTGGGCAAATAGTTTGAAATACCTTTTCTAGATGATTTGCAAAGCAATTTGCCTGTTCCTCATTTCTACGTGCCCAATTACCATTCATCTGTCTTAGAGGCATGCTGGAATCTACTGGTGGCTTAAAAGACTTTTGGGCTATTCAAAGTAAGTTTTTCCTGCTAGAATTCGGCCACAGTCTCTTTATATATAGTGTTGCGTTCTTCCTCACTTCAGTTGAAGCAGAATTTAAGACGAGCGTCTTAACTGCCATACACTTTTAGATCACCTTTTCTCATTTAGTTTTTCTATTTCATTATTAGTGATCTTTTTAAAGCCGACTGTTTTATTGTTTCTTTTTGGTGTTGCCAATATAGCTGCATTTGTCATTACATCATTAAATCATCTTATACTTTCATCAATGTTTCTGTATTTATTTTGCAATAACTATTGATGTGGCTGCTGATATATTGTGTATACTTCAACCAGTTAGTTTTATTAGATGCAGAGAAACTTTTGGCTCAAATATCATGGGCTGTTCGTATAACTTTATTAGTACAGTTGAATGATCAGATGATAAGTTCATGTATCGGCTGTCATAAGCGATCTTTCTATATTTTTGAACACAGCAAAATCTATTAGGTCTGGTATTGTCGACTTACCAGGAGATATTATATCATGTTATTATGATTATTCATAGTGTAGTACAGCTGTCGGATTAATAAGACGTGAGCCCCAGTACGTGTGTTTAGTGTTGTAATCTCCACCTGCTAGAAATCTTTGACTTAGCGTTCCAAAAAGTCTTTAAATTCGCTGTCAGTAATTTTAAAATGAAGGTGACAGTACATAGCGTTAGGGTTAAGTCACAACCCCGATTTGCATAAAATTTTAGAGCATAGTTGTTTAACCAATTTCTAACCAATACTGCCGTGCCATCATGCGCTTTTCTAAATATCGGTATATTGAAATTATTTTTATTTGTTAGATGAGTTTGTAATATAAGAATTACATCTATATTTTTTTCATGCAGAAATGTAATAATATCTAATTTATGTGGGTAGCACCGTTAGCATTCCATATACGGATATTTGATTTTGTGAATAGAGAAAGAGCTAAGTACAGGTGTAAAATTATATGTATACATTTAAAATTTATCACTCATACACTGACCGCCTTCGACAAAAGGTTTATTAGAAAAGCGAACAGTTTTGAAAAATGTTTGGTTATAACGTGGCTCACTCTAAAGGTTTTCGTGCAAGGTTTTATCACATTATATTAATTTGTTCTTGATAGAGGAATGTGAGAGAATGTGCCACGCACAGCGTCAAACTTTTCGCCCGACAACCATAATGTCGTCTCATGCCATCTCGTGTGTCGAATTTTTCCTCAAGGCGAAGTTGGATGTTGTAGTTTTAAAGATTTGTTGGCGTTTTGTGGGCGTAGCAGTGGTCCGATTACGCCCATGAACTCATCCTTACTTTCTTGCTCAGAAACACTTGTACCAAGTTTTATCAAGATATCTTAATTTTTATTCAAGAAATCGCTTTTTCAGACGGACTGACATTTACGCAGTCACTTGGATTTCAACTGGTAATATTATCCTTATCATTTGTGTAAATACATATACATCAGAATATTGCTTAACAGTACTCTGTGCTCGAATGCCTTTCTGGTCTCGTTAGTACTGATACAAGGTTTGTCCGGAAAGTAATAGGACTGATTTTCTTCTGCCTCGGCTGTACTTCGGAGCGTGCGTGCACCGACTGTATTCGGTAGAGGGTGTTCCGAGCTAACGAACAAGCAGCTGGTCAGTTGTCTCCGAGCACCTGGAGAGTCAGAATAAATAAACCCGTGACATGTTTTTTTCTTGTTCTTTAACTCAGACCGTCGACTAAATATTTGTTTAATTGCCAAGATATTAAATTCATCAAAATTTGTTTTTCCTGACATTGTGACGGAGTTCTTAAATATAGGCAAGAAATCACCGCCGTTTGGAAGTTGCGCCACAACAACGCCCCGGCTCACACCTTTCTTGTGAACAGCCACCTAACCATGGCCACCATCCCAACGCTTCCGTAGCCGCCGTACAGCCAAATGTGCCCCCGGACTTTTCTTGTTTCCTTACCTGAAAAGGCCGATGAAAAGCGAGGATTTTGAGACGACAGTGTGGATCCAAGCAGCATGCCCCTCTGCTTTTAAGGCTATTCCGGAGAATGCCTTCCGTGGTGCCTTCAATGCTTGGAAATCCTGCTCGACGCACAAAGAGCCTATTTTGAATGTAAGATCTTTATAAATATTTCGGAAAGGTAGGGTGGGTAGCAGACAGCTGTGTTTAGTCTTTTCCGACTTTCCCTGCCATGACGACCTCCGACTTTTCCATGTATATGAAAAATGGCTGAAACTGAAAACTGTGTGGAAAAGCAAAGAATCTCTTCTACATCAATATTTGGTAGTCCCACCAGCATTAGTAATTTTTCATATCTTTGATGATCCACTTTATTTCAACAGTTGAAGTTTTAAAACAAACGCAATTATTTAGCACCTGTAGAAAACGTGATCCTGTAAACTTAGTTGAATCCCTTGCCCGTCCGTCCATCTATGCAAATTGTAACTTGAGTAAAAGTTTAAATATTTTGATTAAACGTGGTTTTAAAAGTTGTACATAAGAGAGGAAATGTGTTATTAGTTTTTGTGCATAAGTACAAAAGGTACTTAAACGAATGATTTCCATGTAGTTATTTAAAAATACATACGGACTACATCTCACAGTACGACACAGACAGATAAGAGGAATTGGTACTTAATCGAGATCGACTGAGTGTCTATATCTTACTCGCTACGGTCAATCCAAAAGATGTACAAATTTAGAGAACGTCTTATTCTGGAAGTAATACGTTTGCATTGGCCCTACGTTCTAACTTGAGTTTCTTCTTCGTTATTAGCGTAGACAACGTTTATGTGGTTATAGTGAAGTTTGCAACAGCGCTCTAGTCGTTCTTTCTTTTCGTTGTTTGGCGCCAGTTGAAAATTCCACGAAGCCTGGTCCTTCTCCAACTGATCTTTTCAACGGAATGGAGGCATTTGTCTTCTTCTGCTTCTCCTCGTGAGTACTACGTCGAATGATATCTGTGCTTTAGTGTTTTCGCCCATTCGAACGACATGATCTAGCCAACATAGCCACTGTCTCTTAATTCGCTCAGCAGAACGAGATTAATGAGTGACTTAAAGTGTTTGGTTTTTATTCGTCGAGAGGACTAACTTGCCTACTCAGTCCGAAGAAACAACTGTTGGTAAGGGTTATTCTGTGTTAAATTTCGAGACTGAAATTGTTGGTGGTATTAATACTGGTTTCAAGGCATAAGAAATTATCTTTGACTTCGATGGCGCATGGTGAATATCTGGTCAATTGTTGGTTTTCCAGGTATAAAGTTATACTGATAAGGCGAATCAGTTGGTTGACGGTGGGCTATAATCTCTCACAAAATACGCTCAGCAAAACCTTATATGCTATGTTGAAGAGGTTTATCATACGGCAGTTGGGGCGGATTGTGGGTCTCCTTTTTTTAAATTCTAATCGTCGATCATACTCACCCAACCACTGCCATTAGTTACTAGATCATATCTTTGGTTTCTACAAAAGTATGATCCGGTCTTGAAACCTTCTGTTAGTCGTTGAATTTTTCGAGCAGCTTGTCAAGCTATTAGTACTCACGCATTTCGGCCACTCTCTCTTTGTATGCACATGCGTATTGCTTCCCTCTTTAATTATCGGTATCCATCCCATCCCGCACGTGTTGTGTTTGTTTTGTAATGTTGCAAGTTAGGCAGTCTGTTATCTCTCCACTGCGATACGACAGTTTGAAATGCCGTCTCACAGTCGTGGGCGCAATCAGCGATAAGTTGATGAAATTCGCTTTGACGCGGATTGTGGCTAGACGTTCATCTGCCGGGGTGAATGCCAGGACTCTGCGACGGACTCTTTCTTTCTCAACAAATGTCACACCAAATTGGCGCTCGTTTATATGTCTACTGCAGTAAATGCCACAAGTATTTACTCATATCAGTCCTTGTACCGTCTATCGTATTTCAAGAAAGGACATGACCGAGCTGGAAAGTGGCACCTTCCCAATTAAGGAACCGAACATTCCATGTCCATGTCCTTTTGTAGGAGGTCGTCATCAAAAACGGGTCACTCATCCGAGGCTGTTTTGTTGTTTTCATTTGGGGTGTTTTTTTTACGTATCACGTCCTAAACCCAAAGCAAAAAACTAGGAAGGTATGTTTCACCTTACTTGATCTAAGACCGGAAGTCATGAGGTGCTTGAGACATATGAATGTGAAAGAACCATTTCTGGCCACTACCAAGTGATCAAAGAACTTTCCTCACATGCATAAACTTCTACACATGACTTCATCTTCCACTTTTATTAATTTACCACAGTTAAAAAGAGGCATAAATATACAACTGCAGCCTGAATATCTACCCTTCCAGCAAGATAAGCCTTGGTGAGGACAAGTAGTTTAGGATACCTCTTACATTCCACTCTGAGCCAGAAGTATCACAGTGCTAGCTACGACCCTCTTACTGTTAATTAATTACTTTTAAAGAGTCAGAACACTATTTAATTGAGAGACCCCCAGAATTTTAATTTTCTTTTTGCCATGAGAGCTATATAGTCAGGGTAGGTCTAGATCCTCGCGTTCCTTGGGACTTTCAAGTCCTCCTCTTCTGTATATTGATTCTGTGAGTACTTATATATATCAAGTCTCTCTTAATAATAAGTCCGCTACGGGCACTTTGGAATAATATTCTGCTTGAAGATCTGTTGTCCAATAATTCCAGAGCCAAATAGCTTCCCTTTATGTTTCTCAATTTTCAGATGACAGGATCTTTCAAGGGTAAGCCCACATGATGCTGAAGTCTTTGAGGCAATCATCAATCGCGCTGGCAGATGGTCAATGCACCTGTCGAACTGCTTCGAGATCGAAGCTAATATTTCACACATACGTTTTCGGATAGTTACGGAACAGATTAAACCAAAAAAAAAAACAACAATTTATATTTGAAATTTATATTTTTCGATGTAATGGTTTGGTGAAGACCCAGATATAATCGCCATCTGACGATGAGATTCCATTACTGCTGCTGGCAATTTCACTTCCCACGTCATCTCTACCAATATTACTGAGTTTTTTCGACTCTCATTTAGTTACAATTTTTTTGATTGATTCAATATACATATCTCTTAAACCACTTAAACTACAATAACCAAATTCGCTCAGCACAAACCCCTTTAGCAACCCTACCGCCACTTATAAAATTGTTGAAATCGGAAGATAACCGTTCACTACCCTTATAACGGTTCTGTTAAATACCTCTAAGATAAATTAATATCTTGCGATAAATTAATATCTAAATACGCCAGGTACATAAAATTATCACGCGAGATGATAGATCGGTCATTGTGTAAGATATATCATAGAAATATCCAATTTTCTGGTAATATTATGTCTGTGTGGGTTCCTATATATCTAATATAGGGATTTTGGAACTTTCGGTGACTTACCGGTTTTTCGAACATCCGGCTGACTGTACTCATACATAAAGACTGTACATAAGTGTGGTACTTTAATGAAATTCTGGGAACATTTTATTAGTGTGTGACATGTTAATTGTGATTTGTGTTGGAAAACTTCGGTCAATTCTACTGAATCAGTCAGTAAGTATTATTTATATATAAAATAGCTTCGAGTATAGCAATGTCAAAATTAATTCCGTTATAGCCCGTCTCTTTTTTTGCCCCCAATAGATTCAATTTCAACCGTTTAAATTGGTTAAAATCTTCGAAATTTTAGTGAAACTATTCAAGCACGGCGGCGAAGAATTGATAACAACAATCTGCGCCAACTACCGTGGGATAAACATCCTCAACATTGCGTATGAAGTTCTATTGAAGGAATTGTATGAAAGACCGTCTACAAACGGGTTGGACCTTATCATTGTGACTTGAGGCCTGAAAAATCAACAACCGACCAGATATTCGACATGCGCCAAATCTTGGTAAAGACGCGTGAAAAGAGAATTGACACGCACAATCTTTTAGTCGATTTCAAAGCTGCTTTTGACAGCACAAAAAGGATCTGCCTTTATGCCGCAATATCTGAATTTGGAATCCCCGCAAAACTAATATGGCTGTGTAAGCTGACGTTGAGCAATACTAAAAGTTCCGTCAAGATCGGACAAGGCGACTCACTATCGAAAATAATTCGAGCTGCAGAACTTAATCGAGCAGGTACAATTTTCTATAAGAGTGGACAGCTGCTGATATTGATGTCTCAGCACTCGCGCCGTTAGTTCTGCTTTCTTCAGACTGGATAAGGAACAATAGTATGACGAAAAATCTCAAATAAACAAATAACAATCAATAACTTTGAAGTCGTAGATAATTTCGTGTATCTTGGAACCAGTCTTAACAACAAGGACAATGCCAGCCACGAAATCTAATGCTTAATAACCCTTGCCTACAGGTGCTCTTGAGGAACAACCAAACTCTATAAGTCGCTCATTATTCCCTTCCTGTTATATGTTGTTATATGTTACGTGTTTGTGAGACAAAGGTTCTGCAAAAGGTTTATGGTCCTTTGCGCGTTGGCCACAGCGAATTTCGCATTCGATGGAACGATGAGCTATATGAAGCCATTGACTTATTGGCGCAACTTTGAGAAAAGAAGAAACAGCACGCTGTTGTTAACTCGGCTATAATCGAGTAAGCGGTGTCTACAACAGTAAAGAAGAAGAGGTTTATATACATATAGTATATTAAATTTAACCTCTTTGACCGATTTAATATCTCAAATCACACATATGTATCATGTACATACATATATCATTTGAAAATGCTTGTGATATAATTTTAGCTGACGTGATCCAAAATATATCAGTAAAACTAAGTCTAAGCTAGTAACATTAAATAAGTCACGTATTTTCCAAATTTAATTGTAATGAACTCACTTTTTTTTTTTTTTTAATAATGAATGTTGAATTATAGCTCAACATTTTTTAATATAAAGTTTTACCAGCCCCTGAAATAATTTTCGAAGCGAAGAACTTAGTCCTTCCTTCAGGTGTTTCCAGCCTTGTTTCTTGCAAGTTATCAGAGTATAAAATGTTCGATTACATTCAAATTTAGCCCTTCCTTACTTGTTAAAAATTCTATTAGTATTACAAAATGTTTAAGGTGCTTTTTTGCTGACGCCTCTACATGAATTATCAATGGAACGAGCTGCAGTTATATGCGAGAAAATGAATTTCAAGGGTTGTTTCAGCCTAACGAAAACTGCTACGGGAATTCTTTTCAAGTTTTCACACCCAGACGATTATCAAGCCGTTTACAAGAAAGGATTCCACAAAATAACAGGAGCGAGATTTTATCGAAAGGTAAGCTCTTATTCAAAACAAATATTAGTGAAAAATACCTTTCCAGCGGTACATTAACTTTACCAGTCGTTAAATTTTTCTCCAGTAATTTCTTGACTAGCTAAATTTTTTTTTGTTTGTGCACAATATCTTTTAATAGGTAATGTTATTTTGACAATATTGGTCTTTCCAATTTTTCTGAAATCCACAGACACGGTCTTATTCACACGCGCTTAAAACAAAACCAAGAGTCTGATTCGGCTAAAATGTTGGCAGTTGTCGTTAGAATGTTCAATACAAGTATAGTAAATATATTTTGCGATAATGTGGGCTAAGTCATTATGGGCACACCATTGCATTATCTATATCGATTTCTTCAGTTCGCACTTATTTATTTGTAACACCTAAAGTTATATTGTTATACCTTTTTATGCAAGTTGCAAGAGTAATATAAAGTTAACTTGTTTAATACTTGTATTAACTTTTGCAAAAGTATGTAATATACGAACTTAGCCATTTCTTACTTATTTATTTTTCTTTTTTTTTAAGGAAGGTGTTTATTTATTTTATTGTTAATAATTTTCACATTCCTGTTACAATAATATTCAAAATAATTCACAAGAAACTAATTACCATTGGATGAATATATCTTTACAGATAGCGATTCCCTGTCGACCGAAAAAAACATTCACTCTCTTTGTTATGGATGTGCCTGAAGATTTACCCGTCGAAGACATTAGGCATGCATTATACAAGTTCGATTCTGTAGTTGAAGTAGTACGTCTTCATTACCAAACTCAACAATTAATATCAAACGAAAAAATTCAAGAAGGTAATTATAGAAATAACATACTGTTAAACTTACGTAGTTAGTAGTTGTTCACTAGGTCTAATTACCATTAATGCTGAAGTGGAGTGTGGCCTATTTTTATACTGTCCCAACAATTGTAAGAAGTAAAATAGTTTTGTTTACCAATTGGCTGTTTCAAACTTGACGAGTTGAATTCCGGCTTTTTATGTGACCGTCCGTCTACTCGTGAAAGCGATAACTTGTGTTTATGTATGTTGATATATCTGGATAAAACTTTCTACACGAATTTCTTTTCACTAGAGGTTGTTGCTATTGTGAATGATCAAAATCGGGCTATTAATTACCTCGTCTACATAATGCCCTTAAGTGAGAAGTTATAAAGTGCTATAACTAAGACAGAAAGTAATTTAAAAAATTAAATTTGGCGCAGGTATAACAGTAGGAAGAGATATATGTGATTAAAAATTTAATTTTGGAAATTTGAAAATTATGTCAATCAAACTTATTGGGCATAATTCTCCCTAACGTTTTATAAAATAGTAAAAGTAGTAAGTCAAAGAAAATCATTTCTAATGTTAATACTTCAATACTTCCCCTAGCCCATATACTTGTACCTAATTGATTTTACCGTATATAGTAAAACTGCGAAATATCATAACGAAATTCAGATTCAGGGATAGAAATGATTTGCCAGTTGTTAACTTTGTTAATTTTTAAGTTACTGTGGACCCTAAGTTTAATTTTAATCTTTATACCATAGTCTTGAAAGCAAACAGTGTATTGCCTAATTGCAAACAACGTAATTGGTCTAATAATTTAGAGATCCGTATGTTACTAAAACAGTATTTACAATTTTGGTTAGACCTATATTCGAATATAGCTCTGTTGAATGGAGCCCTAGTTAGAGTCGGTACCAAAACAATTTTTACTTTTCGCCTTTGAGCATTTCTGATGGGATTCTAGGTTAAGTCTTGCTCCCTTTATTAGCCGTTTAAAATTTATAAATCTCCCTACATTTACTAGACGTAAGGAAAGGCTTGGCATTATATTCTTAGTAAAAACCCTGAAAGAAACAGTTTTTTTCCTCAGTTAGGTGTACTTTTATTAAGGGATGCCGCGGCGGCGTTAGCGCGCCGCGTTGCGTGTATTTAAGTATGTCGTGTATGGCGAAAAGATTCCATACCGATCGAAAATATAACCATCCAAATAGTGGGCGCTCTTTATTTGGGTTTATGTAAATATCTTCTAAGCTACTTAAACTAAAATTATTAAATTCGCTCACACCGAACTCCTTTAGCAACCCGATCGACACTGCAAATATAGATAAAATCGGAAAATAACTCTATTCACTCGCCATATATCACATATTTCTGCCAATATGTGAGTTATCTCAATGAAACTGAGAGAACGTGTTTCACTCAGAACTGTGTGTTTTTGCGAAAACTTAACCTAGGCCCCACACAGGGTTCGTCCGGAAAGTAAAAGGACTTATTGATTGATGAGCGTGCGCGCATCAACTGAATTCGCTAGAGGGTGTTCCTAGCAAAGGAACGAGTGGCTGGTCAGTTGTCTCCGAGCACCTGAAGAGTTAGGTCAAATATTTTCGCGGGACATGTTTCTGTGAGAGGTGCAAGCCGAAAATGCAATGATAAAGATCGTGCTGGAAGACCTGCGACTTCGACAGACAACGAAAATGTGACTTATGGGCGTAAAGTTTTGAACTCAGACCGTCGACTAAGTATTTGTTTAATTACGCAGATTTTAAATTTATCAAAATCTGTGGTTCATGGCATTGTGACGGAGCACTTGACATGCGCAAGGTGTGCGCGAAGATGGTCTCAAAAGTTCTGATTGGAAGTTGCACAACGACAACGCCCCGCTCACACCGCCTTTCAAAAGCCGGCGTCCCAACGTTTCCGCAGCTGCCCTACAGCCCAGATGTGAATTTTTTTAAATCGAGTAAGTCCCTTTACTCTCCATATAACTAACATCAGGAATTTCGAATATCCGTTTGACTTTACTTCATATCATTGGTGATTGTATGTGAGGTACTTTATGAAACCCACTACCATTTTTTTTAGAATGTGGCAGGTAATATCTGCTCATTCTTTACTGGCGATTATAGCCGAGTTAACAACAGCGCTCCAGTCGTTTCTTCTTTTCGTTACGAGGATCCAATTAGATATTACAAGCGGAGCCAGGTCCTTCTGCACTTGGTCCTTCCAAAGGAGTAGAGACCTACCTCTTCCTCTGCTTCCTGGGTACTGCGTCGAGTACTTTCAGAGCTGGAGTGTTTTCGTCCATTCGGACTACATGACCTAGACAGCGTTTTCATATATTTCGTACAGCTCATCGTTGCATCGAATGCGGTTATTCGCGCACAGGACCATAAATCTTCCGCAGAACTTTCCTCTCGAAAACTCGCAACGTCGACTCATCAGTTGTTGTCATCTTCCAAGCCTCTGCACCATATAGCAGGGCGGGAATTATGAGTGACTTATAGAGTTTGGTTTTTGTTTGTCGAGAAAGGAGTTTGCTTCTCAATTGCCTACTCAGTCGAAAGTAGCACCTATTGGCAAGATTTATCCTGCGTTGGATTTCCACGCTGACATTGTTGGTGGTGTTTACGCTGTTTCCAAGATAGACGAAATTATCTATGACTTCAAAGTTATGTCTCTCAACATTGACATGACAGCCAAGTTGCGAGTGTGACGACTGTTTGATGGATTATAGGATATATTTCGTCTTGCCCTTGTTCACTGCCAGATCCATTTGCTTTGCTTCCTTGTCCAGTCTGGAAAAAGCAGAACTAACGGCGCGGCTATTGAGGCCGCTGATATCAATATCAAGAGGTGGTGTGTGTCAATTCTCCTTTTACGGGTCTTTTCCAAGATTTGGCGCACGGTGAATATCTGGTCGGTTGTTGATTTGCTAGGTCTAAAGCCACACTGATAAGGCCCTTAAAGCTTATACGCGATGTTGAGGAGGCTTATCCCACGGTAGTTGGCGCAGATTGTGGGGTCTCCTTTTTTGAGGATTGGGCACAGCACACTTAAATTCCAATCATTGGGCATCCTTTCGTCCGACCATATTTTTACAAAGAAGCTGATACATGCTCCTTATCAGTTCTTCGCCGCCGTGTTTGAATAGCTCGGCCGGCAATCCATCGACCCCCGCCGCTATGTTTAATTGCTATTCGAACTTCTTCATGGTCGGGGAATGATAATGTCTGCTCCATCGTCATCGATTGGGGAATCGGGTTCTCCTTCTCCTGGCGTTGTACGTTCACTGTCATTCAGCAGGCTTTAGAAGTGTTCCCTCCATAATTTAAGAATGCTCTGGGCATTGGTGACTAGATCACCTTTGGGGGTTCTACAAGAGTATGATCAGGTCTTGAATCATTTTGTAAGCCGCCGCATTTTTTCGGCCTGTCGGCCTGCTTATCAAGCTCTTCGCACTCACGCATTTCAGCCTCTTTCTTTTTCTGTCTGCAAATGCGTCTTGCTTCCCTCCTCAACTCTCGGTATCTACCCATCYCGCACGTGTTGTGGTCGATCGTAACGTTGCGAAGTAGGCAATCTGTTTTTTCTCCGTTGCGACACTGTACTCCTCGTCGTACCAGCTGTTCTTTTGCACTTTTCGAAAACCAATGGTTTTGTTTGCAGCTATACGTAAGGAGTTTTAAATACCGTCCCACAGTTCCTTTATACCGAGTTTTTGAAGAGTGCTCTCAGAGAGCAGAAGTGCAAGCCGAGTAGAAAATCGTTCGGCTGTCTGTTACGATTGCAGCTTATCGACGTCGAAGGCTTCTTGAGCTTGTTGACGTGCGCTTTTTGCTGCACAGAGGCGGTTGGAAATCTTGGCTACAACAAGATAGTAGTCCGAGTCGATGCTAGGTCCTCGGAACGCACGCACATCAAAAAACCCTGGAGACGTGTCTTCGAATCTCTATCCCACCACGAATCTCACACCAAACATGCGCTTCTTTATATGACCACCTACTTATCTCAGTCCTTGCCGCGTCCATCGCATTTCTTGGACGGCGGTGATAGCAGCCTTTATTTTCGTGAGGACATTAATCACCTGGGCGGCGGCACCTTCCCAATTAAGTGACCGGACATTCCAGGGGCATGCCGTCAATTTGTAGTCCTTATTTCGTTTGCCGTGGTCATCATCATCGAAAGGGGGTCTCCAATTTTCAGTGGTTTCTTTGTTTTACGTGGCGGGTCGCAAACCCAGCGCACAACACTATGCAGGGGATGTTTCGCCTTCTCACTTTAGCTCGCCTTCAAACGGATGTTCTTAGGCTACCCAGAGGATACTTGGTCGAAGACCGGAAGTCGTGATCTGTTTGTGCCATATGTAAAAATGTAAAAGAATATTTTCTGGCCACTTCCAAGTGAATGGCGATCAGAGAACTTTCCTCACTTTCGGGAACTTTTACACATGACTCCATCCTCCAAATATCGCTTGGCAAAAATCGATAAAGTATCACTTCGATTCTCTGTTTGACTTTTTAAACATTAAGGTATTTTCAGGGTTTTTATTCGTGCAAGTTTCAAGAGTACCGGGTGGTACCCGGACTTAACCTTTCATTACTTTTTTAAACTTAGGTAAAATATCTTTTATAAAATTTTTTGTTTGTTTCAGAAACATTGATAATTTTTAGTTTATCTTTAATTGACAAAGCTCAAACTATTTTACCATCCTATTATTATTCTATCATAAGAATAGGTGACAAATAAACTCTTTTAGGTTTTTTATATACGTTTCGGTGTTTAATCTCTTCTCCTACTATATGTTTTTAACCAAATAATTATTTATTAAATCTGCTTATATAATTTAAGCCTAACGATAAGTTTAATAATCTCAATAATTATTGAATTACTGTTTTAGTTCAATAAAATGTAGTAATAGATAGATGGAACGTCATAAAAACACAGGTAGATCTCTTCTCTGAAACGTATTCGCAGGATAAGATTTTCGCTAGGGGATTAGGATGATTTTGCTGTTTCGACAGATATTTTTACCAAGTATTTGTCACTTCTGTGTTTACCATTGGTAGGTGTTGAGCTTGTACCACGATGAGCCCTTTAGGTTCTTTTTTTTGGAATTGTTCCGCAGGCAGAGATAATTGTATACCATACATCATATCGGCTTTATGAGTTAATTGTATAGATAGATTTTAAGATTCAAGCATTGATTTAAATTTTTACCCAATAACCAATTTAGGCTGGCGGTTTTAAGTTTGAGGTGCTGTAGTTTTGCAGAAATGTGGCTCTTCCAAGTCAAACGCTTATCTACATACTAAGGTTAATGCTAAGATATTTAACTTCGTTTGCATGAGGGATAATTATGTTGCTTAATTTCACTGTTGGGCATGCTTACATATTTTGAGAGAATGAGACGTGCTTATATTTTTCCTCGTTCACTTACATATGCGAAAGGTTGACAGCCAACTTCCAACGAGTTTTAAGTGATTGTCTAGCATGTTCGTGGTTTTCAGTGTGCACTCGCTTCCACATGAAATAGCGGTGTCGTTTGCGAATATTGAGGTTAGTAGTTTTGCACTTGGTAGTATATGGTATTGATCCCAAAATGCTGCCCTGAAGAACTTCAGCTATAATCGGATACACCTCTGAGATAAATTCTTAACTTCAACTGTAAACCGCCTGTTAGTAAGGTATGCTATGAACAGCTGATGAAAGTTTTTTGGCAAAGTTGTTTCAATTTTAGGTATCGAATCGTAATCTTTATCGTAATCTTTATCGAATGCTTGGGCCACGTCGAGAAATATCGCTGGGCAGTACTTTTTCAATATATATATTGGATATATGATTTGGAATAGTTTCATATTCGTGGAGAAAAGGATATATATACATATATATATAAAAAGGCAATCTGTTCTTCAGATCATCTTTGCGAAGTACTTCTCTTTTAAATTCTTGTCTCAACTTTTCAATGCCACCCTAAAGTTTAGATATTTTCCGAAAATATGGAAACAGACGCAGATTACCATGATAGCTACGCCGGGAAAAGACGCAACGCAGACGTCATTATATCGACAAATTAGCTCTATATATATTTATATGATCTTGCGGTCTCTCAATTTCTACTGGTGGTGTTCTTCTGCTCCTCTACTCTTAATCTTTATATATAAAAAAAAGTACGTGTTACGTTGTTTGTCCGCGTTGGACTTCTAAACTACTGAACCGATTTCAGTAAAATTTAACACATTGTGTCCAGTTTGAACCAACTTAGAAGATAGGATAGTAAAAGCAATTCATAAATAAAAAATACAGTGAAAGCACTATTACACAGACTCTATTAAGCGGGCATATCTATTAACTGGACAGGAAGGCTGACATAGAGAAAGCAGCCTTAAATTCGTTATTTTTTCCCAATAAAATTTATTTCTATGAACATCTGCAAAATTAAACCTCAAGTACAATCCCTTGGTCTTATACCGACGAAACGTTTTTCTCTTTATTCGTAAATAATTTTCACTGTACTGAATAGTTTATTATATGAATAATAGTATAAAATGTATACCACAGCAACGCGTGGCCAGATCCATAAGTTTCAATATAGATGACGATGGTGGAATCGATTAGACTGCTATTATCGGCGCAATCTTCGATTTTCTATTACAAAGCGTTCAATTAGGCTTTTAGGGATTCGAGTAATATTATCATGACTGGCGAATGATTTTTGATGATTGTGGAAAATGATGTTTCAGTCTTTTTCGAATCAGAATAGTTCTGCCGCCATGCATTTTACCATCTCGATGGTTTGTGCTATAAAACATATATCCAGCCATGTGAAAGTTGTTCTTGTTCGTTAAATTCGTTTCAGCTTGTAGCATAATATCAACTTCCTCTTCTTACAGAAACTTGGTAAGTACCTCGCTGTGTTGGCTAGTGTCGTTTATGTTCCATCTGCATATCTTTAGTTCACAAATTTTTTAATAACTATAGCAAGCCTGAAGTCCTGAATAATATTCTGCATGGTGGACATAAATTGTGTCATCACTGCGTCAAATTAAGTATCATAGCTTTTACACCCCACCCATATTCGAGTTTGAGGACATTTCGACGGAATTCGTTTTTAATGCATCTGCAGTTTTTGTCGGAGTTTCTTATGCTAGAGGCACCATATTAGCCATCTGCGCGCGTTTACCAGTAGTTTAGCTATAAGTTCTTTAAAAACAGTTGCCCTCGATTGCTAAGCAGTTAAATCTTCCATTTGTCCATTTCATTTAGATGAGCGATGTAATTCACGATAAAGTAGCAAAAATTTCAACCTATAATATAATGGGGTGCTAAGGAGAGTATTATAGTTTTGTTCACATAACGGTTGTTTGTAAGTCCTAAAACTAAAAGGTTCAGATATAGGGGTGTATATACCAAAGTGATCAGGGTGACGAGTAGAGTTGAAATCCTTTTGTCTGTTTATCCGTCCGTCCGTCCGTCCGTGCGAGCTGTAACTTGAGTAAAAATTGAGATGTCATGATGAAACTTGGTACACGTATTTCTTGGCTCCATAAGAAGGTTAAGTTCGAAGATGAGCAAAATCGGCCCACTGCCACGCACAAAATGGCGAAAACTGAAAACCTATAAAGTGTCATAACTAAGCCATAAATAAAGATATTAAAGTGAAATTTGGCACAAAGGATCGCATTAGGGAGGGGCATATTTGGACGTAATTTTTTTGGAAAAGTGGGCGTAGCTCCCCCCCCTACTAACTTTTTTGTACATATCTCGAAAACTACTATAGCTATGTAAACCAAACTGTATAGAGTCGTTTCTTTTAGGCATTTCCATATACAGTTCAAAAATGGAAGAAATCGGATAATAACCGCTCCCACACAAAGGTTATGTTGAAAATCACTAAAAGTGCGTTAACCGACTAACAAAAAACGTCAGAAACACTAAATTTTACGGAAGAAATGACAGAAGTAAGCTGCATCCAGGCTTTTTTAAAAAATTGAAAATGGGCGTGGTGTCGCCCATTTATGGACCAAAAACCATATATCAGGAACTACTCGACCGATTTCAATGAAATTCGGTATATAATACTAACACCCTGATGACATGTACGAAATATGAGTGAAATCGGTTCAAAACCATGCCTTCTTCCAATATAACGCTATTTTGTAATCCATCTGATGCCTTCTCTGTATAATATATACATTAGGAACCAATGATGATAAGGTATTTGAGCTGAGGTATCCCTTGTGGAAAAATTCGGTAAATTGGTAAATCCCTCAAATATTTTCATGTAATTCAGAAGGCATCATTTTTATACTCTCGCAATAAAGTTGCTAATAACGGTACACATATATCGTCAGATATATGGTTACATATACCAAGGTGATCAGGGTGACGAGTAGAGTTGATATCCGGATGTCTGTCTATCCGTCCGTGCAAGCTGTAGCTTGAGTAAAAATTTAGATATCTTGATGAAACTTGTCACCTACTGCAGCTACAATGTCTTTCAAGACAACTACTAGACCCTTCGACCTTTTTAACTGATCATTGTTATACGAGAGAAGTCTTACAACTTGGCAAAATTTCCCTATATTTGGTGCCTATTAAAAAAATCTTGTTTTACTAATTCATTAGAGCTCTGTTGGCATAGATATATTGGTGGGGACTTGGCAGTTCCTAGCTGTTTGAATGGCATTATTCGAATAGTGCAAAAAGAGTAAACATTGCGTGCATTCTTGATAGGGCTCGACTTTCGTGGTGGCTGGTGCTTTTCTTCGGGTTATATACGAAGTTGGAGGACCGTAAAGTATGAGTTGAACGCTTAGCACTCGTTTTATTTGTTTAGCACAGTTATTGTGCGCACTTTCGCTAGAAACATTTTCCACAAAAGGGCCACTGAAGTACTATAAAAGTTGGAGATTTTACTTCGTAACTAGCTGATAACTCTAGTTTGCTAAAGAAAGTAGCAAAAAGAATAATTTATTCCATGTGTCAAGCAAAAGTCAAAGTTGTAAATCGCTGCTTCTACACTCTAACGTACCTGTACCGAGGAAGTGTTATTATTATGGTTATTATCTCATGATGCTTAAATACATCAAATTGTTATAAAAAGTAATATAAAAAGTTAATAGAATCCATACAAACTTTTCCCTCTCTCCCATTCTAATTTTAAACTCTTTGTATTAAGGAAAATATATGATATTATATTGTTATAAAATTTTGTGGACAGGTTTTCTCAAACACAATGCGCTTAAAGCTGAATTTGGATAAAATCGGTCTACACCTCGGTCTTGGCCACATATCCCTAATATAATGATTTCCGATTCTCTGATTGACTTTTCCTAGTATACCCACTATGTTAAAGGGGCTACTTTGGATTATCACGTATCCCTAATTTTGTCAATGGCTTGTAATAGAAATGAATAAAATAACAAAACTGATTTAATCCATTGACAGTTACGTTGCGTAAGGAGTAATGAATTCTAACGGATTTTATTACACAGAGTGAAATTAAAATTTATAGTGAGAATGTTACCATTACGAATTCCTCTTATTAATTGATCAGTGAAGGTTATATACGAGAATTAAAAGTCATTGAATGAAAATTTTCGGAATATTTTTAAATGAATGACTGTATACACTCTTATGAGTTTTAAGTTTTTTGAAATATATAGAGCTTATGAAGATTGATATTCGGACTCATCTAAAAATTTCGCTGAACTTATTCTCTCATGAATTCTTACAGTTAGAACTGAAGTTGCTGAGAAAACAGACCGCCGAGAATCAACTACGTCGGTAATTCGAATAACATTGGCTTCAATGGATGAATATAATATATTACTGCAAAATGGACTAAACTTTTACGATGCGACATTTTTTCCAACAGAAGCAAATCTTCAAATGAAGGATGTAAAAATTGACTATAAAAGACGGTATATAAAATTCATTTAAAAAAGACTGTCATATAAAGAAAATATCTGTTTAAAGTGTTCACCTGTTTTCATTATATGAAACTATTATTTTATTTCTGACAATCTTTTGTTAAACGAGTTTCTTATTATAGAATAATACATATGAGAAATTTTTAAAATGCATATGTATCTAATTATTTTAGAATTTTCGATGGAAATAAGAGTAGTCGAGTCCGTGAATTGCTTCCTGTTTTCGATGCAACTGGATTTTGTAAATTGCCACCACCATCAAGTAAACTTATTAAACCAACAAGAAGTATAAAATAATATATTCCAATAAAAACATTGCACTACTATGATTTACGAAATGGATTTTGCACATGATATTAATTCTTAAAACCCTCGTTTAATTCTTTTTACATCTCTAATCAAATAATAAATTTAAAAAAATATATGCAAAATTCATTAACTTTAATTTGTTTTTATTAATAGTAAGTATGCATCTAAGAAACAGGGTGGCTGATGAATTTTGCTATATTAAGAAACTCAAATAATTTTTTTTAGTGTATAGAATTCATTTTTCTCTTATTTATGTTAAAGCTCATTCAATTTTATTAAATATAGCTTAATTAGTTTTAAAAATAATGGAATTTAAATGCCCCCCCTGCTCGCTGACGCATGTGCGGCATCTTACCAAAAAGTTGTTCATTCCTGCTTGGAGAGTTGAGACAGGAATAGCCGCAATTGTTTCTCGAATGGATTGCCTTAGTTCATTCAAATTTGTTGGTTTTGCTTTGTAGACTTCCTGTTTGCAATAACCCCACAAGAAAAAGTCAGGTGCAGTAAGGTCAGGCGACCTGGGTTGCCAACGGAATGTGGAGTTTCTGGATATTATTATATCTTATTGCGAAATTTTCGTCGCAATTCTGTCATAACAGGTTGGGCTATGACACATAGAGTTGAAAGAAATTCTCATTCGGCGTAATTCTGGATAGAAAAACTCTCTCAACATGCTCAAGTAACGGTCTCCAGAAACCGTAACGGTGTGGCCGTTTTCTTCGAAGAAGTAGGACCCGACAATGCAGCGTGATGAAACTGCACACCACTCTGTGACACGAAGTGGATGCAATTCCGTCTCATGGAATATCTGTGGGTTGGAARCACTCCATATTCGACAATTTTGTTTGTTTATGTTGCCGTTTAAATCGAAATGGGCCTCGTCAGACATGAAAARACAGTTCAACATGTTTCCATCCTCTTCCACCATTTGAAGCATCTTCTGGCAAAATTCCCAGCGAATCGGCAAGTCTGCAGCGTTCAGTTTGTTGGCCATTTTTACTTTATATGGGAATAAGTCCAAATCTTTGTGCATAATTGAGTGTAATGACTGTCTGCTTACACCCATTTGAGCAGATAAGCTGTCGAAACACGTGGATTGTTTTGTATGGCAGCAGCTACAGCAGCGATTGTTTCCTCCGTTCGAACTGAAGAGTTTCGATGGTAAGGCCTTCTGTTGATTGTCCTATGCTCGGAGAAATTGTTTACAAGTCTCATTATGGTCCATCTGCCCGGAGGATTGCCGCCAAACGTGCGCCTATACTCTCTTTGAATCGAAACTACGGACTCCAATGCGTGGTAGCGGCGGACAATCCAAATTCTTGTTTCAGTGTCCCAGTTATCCACTTTTGTTAAATGTAAAAGTCAATCTGCAAAATAAAATAAAAATTAACCAGATTCATTAAATAGAAAAAAAATTATTTAATTTTTTTTTTTTGGTAGCGGCTTTCATCAGCCACCCTGCATATTAGTTAAAAAATGTTTAGCCTGTTAATATAAATATACATGCGGCAACACCGTTAATAAACAATTTATTAATCACCGTATATTCAATAAGTAATTAAATTAAGAATTAAATATATTTATAAATTACTAAGGATTCAATTATTATTTCTAATTTATCTTATGAGCCTCACCAGTTTTAATGTAAAGTACAACTATTTCTAGTGTAGGCAAGGTTCTACTTTAGCTTTAATTATAATATTTTAAACCATTGCTGAACCAACTTATTTTTATACTCTCGCAACGTATTGCCCAAAAAATACAAAATAGGACTTTAACTTTTAAAATGTTACAGAGTTTTCAATTTCTGGCTGACTTTATACTTTATAACCGTCTCTCGGCCAATACACCTTAATGAAATTCAAAAAAATATGTTCCCAGTAAAAATTGAACCCCTTGATAAGAATTGTCAAATGTAAATGTAATGATTTTCGTTACTCTAGAAGAGATTTTCCGTCCTTTGGTTGATGTTTTCATCATATACCGCACGTATTAAATTTATCCTTTTTGACTGAGTTTATATCACATAAATTTGAGTTAATTAGGTTGATCTTAATATTAATATTTTTGACATGCCAAATGTAGAACTAAAACTAAGTGTTAATAGATACCAAATTAGATTGTAATCGATTCGGTTTCTTAGAATAATGCATGTTGAATGGAATTGTACATTTTGTTCTCGTGCCTGTTGTATGTGTCACCTAAAACAATCGATATATATATAGTTATATATATGAATAAAAATGATGCGGATGACGACGAGTTCATATCCAAGTGACTGCCTGTCCATCCGTACGTGCAAGCTGTAACTTGAACACAAATGGATATATCGCAATAAAACTTGGTATATACGTTCCCTCTCAAAAAATTAAGGCGTATCCCCGCCTCCTCATAGATTTGATGTACGTATCTCTTAATAAAATAACCAAATTCACTACTGGCGGTGTGAAATTTTGAGATAGTTCTTTCCTGATAATAGTATATCTTTATGATAAAAATATGTTGATTCCGATCAGTACTTCTCTTGGCCCGCATATACTTAATATAAAGTTTTCGAACTTCTGGGTGAATTTATAACGCATATATCGGACAATATGTTAGTTATCTTAATAAAATCAATTGGGAATCTTTGTGCCTAAATTGGCGATAACTTGACGTAGCGTAAAACCAGTATCTAGATTTTCGAACATCCTTCGAACTTTGCTCCATATGATTTGTGATTATATGTGAGAAACCTTGATGAAACTCTGGGAGCATATTATTAATCTGTGGCATTTTAATTGTACGAAGGCTTGGTAAAAATACATAAAATTGACCCAAATATTACTCAAACTTCCTTAAACTACTTTTCAAAATTGTCGTTATTGTAACAAGTTTTGTGCCGAATATATCGGCCAGTAAGTATTATCTTATATATAAAAACGAATTGCAAAATGTGTTGCTAAGCGCATTACTCAACAACGCCTGGACTAATTTGGCCAATTCTTGTTTCTAAATGTTCGCTTAGGCTCAAGGATGGTTCAAATTCGAATAATTGAAGGAAAACCCCTAAAAACAGCCCTTTTCTTTTCCCCGTGCAAAAGAATTAATGTTTTTTAGTTAGTAACGCTAAGACAACGGCTGCATCAATCTTGATGAAATTTTCAGAGGTTGTTCGTTGTACATTGGGGTAGATTTAGAAATAAAAATACCTTATACTTTTCATTAGGAAAAGTCGGAAAATTGGACATTTCCAAAAAGTAACATTTGTCGTTCAATTTCAGTCGCCGCTTTTTATTCCGGCTATTCAAAAAAAGAATTATTGAAAATTATTCAATGAAATGTATGTGTGTTCCACCCAAAGTCCTCAATTACAGATTGAAATTTGTTACGCAATGACAAATGTGCAGTCAATCAGCAAGCGAGGGTCACGATATCACAGCACTACTTTTTAAACATCAGCTGTGATGTTTGATGGACTTTATCTTGAAGCAACGTATGGTATATATGATGCTGTTAGATCCTGGATATACTCTGTTGATGGGGATGGTGGTTACACCAGATCAAATGGGTGAAATCATTTCTGCGGAAATTCCTGATCCAGAGATATATTGAGAATTATACGAATTGGTTACAACCAATATGGTTCATAGACCTCGCGGATATCACAATCCCACTTCAGTTTGTATGTCTGACAATAAATGCACGAAACAGTATCAATTTGCTTTTCTTTCGGAAACGCAAACTTTAAATTGTGGATATTCACTGTGTAGGCGTCGGTCACCAGACGACAATGGCAGAACATTAAGTACTCCATTTATATAAATATTTGACAACACATGGATCGTACCCTATTCGCAAATGTTGTATTATTCACGTTCAAAACTCATGTCAATATTAAGTATTGCAATTTGGTGAAAACGATCTTCTTCTATACTGGCAGACACCGCTTATGCGATTATAGCCGAGTTAACAACAGCGCGCCAGTCGTTTTTTCTGTTCGCTACGTGGCACCAATTGGATATTCCACGCGAAGTCAGCTCCTCTCCTTCTGGTTCTTCCAACGGAGTGGAGGTCTTAATCTTCCTCTCCTTCCACCGGTGGGTACTCCGTCGATTACTTTCAGAGCTGGAGTGTTTTCGTCAATTCGAACTATGTCAATGACGTCGTATATCTCATACAGCTCATCGTCCGCATAGCAGGACGAGAATTATGAGTGACTTCTCGAGCTTTATAGGGTTTTGTTCGTCGAGAGAGGACTTTACTCCTCAATTGTCTACTCAGTCCGACGTAGCACCTTATGGCAAGAGTGAATCGATCAGCATGTTACAAATAGATCGATACGTGAACTGCAATAAAGCGCTATGTAGGATATTTACTTTTGCAATTCATGAAAGTTTTCTGACTGTTGTGCGTCTCGCGGTTCAACTTTATTTAAGTCATTGCGAATTGTGATTGGTACGGTGTATGTAACTTTTTGAGAAGCATGCCAGCAATTGCAATTGCTGGAATATGATAATAACTGGAAACAAACGAAGGACAATGTGTTAGCTACTTCGCATGCCACTGAAGTTCTCATACTTTTCGCGAAAATCATTTCGGCATATCAGCCTTCAAATTCGAACAAAATGACATTGCCAATTCCCTCTCCACTTGGTCCTTCCAACGGAGTGGAGGCTTTCCTCTTCCTCTGCTTCCCCCGGCGGGTACTGCGTCGAATACTTTCAGAGATGGAGTGCTTTCGTCCATCCGGACAACATGACCTAGCCAGCGTAGCCGCTGTCTTTTAATTCGCTCAACTATGTCAATGTCATCGTATATCTCGTACAGCTCATCGTTCCATCGAATGCGATATTCGCCGTAGCCGACGCGCAAAGGACCATAAATCTTTCGCAGAACTTTTCTCTCGAAAACTCGCAACGTCGACTCATCAGTTGTTGTCATCGTCCAAGCCTCTGCACCATATAGCAGGACGGGTATTATGAGTGACTTATAGAGTTTGGTATTTGTTTGTCAAGAGAGAGCTTTGCTTCTCAATTGCCTACTCCGTCCGAAGTAGCACCTGTTGGCAAGAATTATCCTGTGTTGGATTTCYAGGCTGACATTGTTGGTGGTGTTTACGCTGGTTCCAAGATAGACRAAATTATCTACRACTTCAAAGYTATGACTGTCAACAGTGACGTGAGTGCCAAGTCTCGAGTGCGACGACTGTTTGTTTGATGACAGGAGATATTTCGTCTTGCCCTCGTTCACTGCCAGACCAATTCGTGTTGCTTCCTTGTCCAGTCTGGAGAAAGCAGAACTAACGGCGCGGGTGTTGGTGCCGATGATATCAATATCATCGGCATACGCCAGCAGCTGTACACTCTTATAGAAGATGGTACCTTCTCTATTTACTTCTGCAGCTCGAACTTCTTTCTCCAGAAGCAGGTTGAAGAATACGCACGATAGGGAGTCGCCTTTTCTGGAACCTCGTTTGGTATCGAACGGCTCGAAGAGGTCCTTCCAAATTCTGATGGAGCTTTTGGTGTTGCTCAACGTCAGTTTACATAGCCGTATTAGTTTTGCGGGGATACCAAATTTAAACATCSCGGCATAAAGGCAGTTCCTTTTCGTGCTGTCGAAAGCAGCTCCGAAATMGACGAAGAGGTGATTAGTGTCGATTCTCCTTTCACGGGTATTTTCCAATATTTGGCGCATGGTGAATTTCTGGTCGGTTGTTGATTTTCCAGGTCTAAAGGAATACTGATAAGGTCCAATGAGTTTGTTGACGGTGGGCTTTAKTTYATTAATTAATTCACACAATACGCTCGATATARCCTTATATGCGATATTGAGGGGGCTTATCCCACGGTAGTTGGCGCAGATTATGRGGTYYCCTGTTTTGAGGATTAGGCATAGCACACTTAAATTCCAATCGTTGGGCTTTCGTCCGACCATATTTTAAAAAGAAGCTGATACATGCTACTTATCAGTTCTTCGCMGCCGTGTTTGAATAGCTCGGCCGGCAATCCATCGGCCCCCGCCGCTTTGTTGTTCTTCGGGCGGGTAATTACTATTCGAACTTCTTCCTGGTCGGGTAATGGAACGTCTGCTCCATCGTCATCGATTGGGGAATCAGCAGGCTGGAGAAGTGTTCCCTCCATAATTTAAGTATGCCCTGGGCATCGGTGCCTAGATCACCTTTGGCGGTTTTACAGGTATATACTCCGGTCTTGAAACCTTCTGTAAGCCGTCGCATTTTTTCGTAGAATTTTCGAGCATTACCCCTGTCGGCCAGCTTATCACGCTCTTCGTACTCACGCATTTTGGCCTCTTTCTTTTTCTGTCTGCAAATGCGTCTCGCTTCCCTCTTCAACTCTCTTTATGTATCCCATCCCGCACGKGTTGTGGTCGATCGTAACGTTTCGAGGTAGGCAGCCTGTTTTCTCTCCTCTGCGACGCGGCACTCCTCGTCGTACCAGCTGTTCTTTTGTACTTTCCGAAAACCAATGGTTTCGGTTGCAGCTCTACGTAAGGAGTTTGAAATGCCGTCCCACAGTTCCCGTATACCGAGTTGTTGACGAGTGCTCTCAGAGAGCAGGAGTGAAAGCCGAGTAGAAAATCGTTCGGCTGTCTGTTGTCATTGCACTTTCTCGACGTCGAACCTTCCTTGTGTTTGATGGCGAGCGTGTTTTGCTGCACAGAGGCGGGTGCGAATCTTGGCTGCAATAAGGTAGTGGTCCAAGTCGATGTTTGGACCTCGGAGCGCACGCACATCTAAAACACTAGGGACGTGTCTTCCGTCTATCACAACATGATCGATCTGGTTGGTGGTTTTTCGATCCGGAGACAGCCAGGTAGCTTGATGAATCTTCTTATGCTGGAATCTAGTACTACAGATAACCATATTTCGGGCCCCGGCGAAGTCGATCAGCCTCAACCCATTTGGGGATGTTTCCTCGTGGAGGCTGAATTTACCGACCGTAGTGCCAAAGATACCTTCTTTGCCCACCCTGGCGTTAAAGTCGCCAAACACATGTGGCGGGGGCAGCTCTCATAACTGCTTTCCACGCACTCATAAAAGGCATCTTTGGTTACATCGTCCTTCTCCTCCATCGGGGCGTGGGCACAAATCAGCGATATGTTGAAGAATCTCGGTTTGATGCGGATTGTGGCTAGACGTTCATTCAATGTAGTGAATGATAGTACTCGGCGACGGAGTCTTTCTCCCACCACGAATCCCACACAAAACTTTCGCTCCTTTATATGGCCACTGTAGTATATGCAGCAAGGACCTACTCGTCTCTGTCCTTGTCCCGTCCATCGCATTTCTGGGACGGCGGTGATKTCAGCCTTTAGTTTTACGAGGACATCAACCAGCTGGGCAGCGGCACCTTCCCAATTAAGGGACTGGACATTCCAGGGAATTGCCCTCAATTCGTAGTCCTTTTTTCGTTTGCCATGGTCATAATCAAAAGTGGGGTCTCTCATCCGAGGCTTTTGTTTCGTTTTCATTGGGCTTTTTTTTACGTGGCGGGTCCCAAACCCAGCGCCCAACCCTATGCAGGGAATGTTTCGCCTTCTCACTTTAGCCCACCTTCAAACGGATGTTCTTAGGCTACCCAGAGCATACTTGGTCAAGGACCGGAAGTCGTGAGCTGCTTGAGTCATATGTACATGAATCATTTCTGGCCAATCCCAAGTGAATGGCGATCAGAGAACTTTATTCACTTGCGTCAACTTCTACACATGACTCCGTCCTCCAATTATCAATTTACTTCAACGAAAAACTGTCAACTTTTCGTAACTACGATTCCTTGAGTGCACGCGCAAGTTTAGCTACCAAAAATACCGGTTTAAAGACTTAAACTGGAAGATTCAAAGTTAAATTTTAGGAGGATTGACGATTTCATGAAGACGAAGCCGTGAATTATTCAGTGGAATTTCTAAATTCTTTGGATAGGCTTGGTATGCCGTAACATCATTTGCGTCTCAAAGTTGCATCTGCCATTATTATGTTTCACAATCTTCATGCGCCAAAACTGTCTAATGGACATCCATTTTAGTTCAAATGTATTCAGACAATCAACAGAACACAAAGATAGTCGCTAGAAGAGTGTGGTGTAAATCTGGAAAAGCTATGTTTTTCACACGGCTAGATATACGTGGCGTGCTCATAAGTTGGAAACACATCTTCTCTGTACATTTACGCACCAGAACAGAGACCAAAAAATTTTGTTTATCAAGCTGCGCGACATTAAAAAAATTTAGAAAAATCGTAAATATTTATTTTCAAGGCAATATACATATATTAAACATTCTTTTCATTTCAGAACACATAATTTCACGCACCGTAACAGATTCTGATCTTTTGGTTAAGCTTTCGCATCTTATGTTGTTTCGCTGGCTTTGATTCTTGCAAGTTGCAAAAGTATAAAATGTTCGGTTGCACCCGAACTAAGCCTTTCTTACTTGTTAATACAAAGTTTTGTCAATACCTGCTTGTATTTCTCCGGTTTTGATCTTTGAAAGTTGCAAGAATACTTATAAAATATTCGATCACACCCGAATTTAGGCTTTTCTTTGCTTGCATTTTTTATCATTTGTAATGCCAAGAGGATCTAAGTAATCTCAGAAGTAAAGACGTCGGAGTGAATCTAGTCCACGAAAATATAGTAACAGAGCAGAGCAGAACAGCAGTACCGTGGTACATTCCAAAAGGCATACGAATTTTGATTCCGTTGAAATGGAAAAAGAATTGAACGATAGACGACGATGATGCTGAAGAGTTGTCGTATCTAACGGTTGAATGGGCAAGGAAGAGGACTTCGACTTAAACTTACTTCTTTGTAAATTAGCACAAGTTGCTTCACCCAAATCTATATATATATAGATATATATATATCTAATAATTATAATATAACTAATAGAAATCATATAGATGGCATTAGTAGTATTATCAGCCACAGTAAAACGGAGACGGGTCCTCTAGTTTTTTATAATAATGTCTGCTGCAGAAACAAAGTGGCCGGAGATGTTAATGATATTGAAGAATCTGATGGATAAATGGTGGCTCGATTATCAAAGGCGGAGCTGAAGAGGACCATATGCTGAGATTATTACAAAACGGAATATTTGAGGAGCATTTAGTAAGTCATATGGGATCGCCACATTGATATTCATGCTGCAGCTACATTATTATCTTCTCAAAATTATTAACACATTCCATTTAGGAAATAAATGCGAATTTGTGCATTAAAAGATAACTGCAGCACATCGAAGCCACATTTGTAAACGAATCGGAAATATCAGCTCAAGACGCGACGTATAATGTCTTAGAACTGCTCAACAATTAGCGCAAATTTAAAAAAAATTGTTTTCTCATATTTCGATTGCTTATTCCGAAATTGTTTTCTTAAAGTTATGTAAATAATTCCACACACTTCAATTTGTCAAGTTTTGAATTTTGTTTCTATACACCACTGAGTTTTTTTCCCAGTTTTTCTGTGGATATAAAAGTTACAAAAAAATAATTTTTTGTAGGCGAAATGAAATCTTTTCATGGGTTAAATTAACGTTAGTTATGAACGGATCATTTAAAATTTAGTGAAATTTTGTGTTTTGGGAATGGTGCTAAATAGATTTTTGACCGAGCCTGCCCTCGTGAATGGGAAAAAAGGTAAAACGATTGTGTTGAAAATAATTGTTAGTGCGATAAGTCACTAATAGAAGATGGTTTCAAAATTACACAGTGGTCATAGCGCCGTCCACCTTTAGATGAATCCAAAACCTCAAGAACTGCTCGACCACTTTCGAAAAAATTTGGCACGTAACATTTCCCAAGTTTTCATTAATATTTCTGAATACCAGACGCGGACAATATTAATAAAAAAAAACGTGTATAAAAATTGTGAACAATTTGTAGTTCCCGTTTGTATACACTCGCAACATATAACCACAGATTATAATAGTTTTGTTCACCTAACGGCAGTTTGTATCACCTAAAACTAATACAGAGAAATATAAAGCTATCTTTATACGACCCGAGCCGAGTAAAACTTGAGCTGTTTTGATGAAACTTTGTATATAAAGTTCTTGTTTTTTTGGTAACATAAGAATTACAGACATTGACAGTTCTTGCACGCGTTTACACTAGCCATATAACAGTTTTGTTGAGAACTACAAACAATGCGATAAGTCTTTTAACTAAACTTGTCAGACATTAAAGTTTATACCTGATACGTTGTGGGGGACTTTTATTAAAGTCAGAATCACAATATTACGATGGTGAAACCCAAGATATCAGGAAATAATATATACATTTTCACCAAACCGGTACAAAAATGGGCGAAATCGGATAACACCCACGCTTACTTCCTTTATATCTCAATTTTAATTCCCATCTGTTTCTGTTATTTCGCAGTGTAGAAATCAAGCACCTAAAAAGATATCAGAGTAGAATTCTGTAAAAAGAGTTTTTAAAACATGCATATGTTGATCTTAAAGCCCGTAAGTGATATTCTTCAAAAAATATAGATAAATTTCTAATTTATTGAAAATAGTGCATCAAAAACTGGTGAAATCAGGCCAAATCCAACTCTATCCTCTGTATAGCTCTTACTATATAATGATTTTCTTTCTTCGGTTTGACTTTATACCCTATATAAATATGGTTTGAAATGTGAGTTATCCTAATAACAAGAGTATATTCATATGCTTGGAGCGTATGCTGATGAGTACAAATGAATATACATACTTACATATAATATTTATAAACAGTTGTAATCAAAAGAAACATTTTTAATACTAAGCTTTAAGAATAAATTTTTTTTTTATCCAGGTTTTATTAAATTAATTTCCTGTTATTTATTAGCAGAGCGGATATTTATATGCACCAAAAATGTCAAAACAAACACTAATAACAGGACCAAGAAACGCAGAAAAAAAATCTTCAAATATGTATTCTAAATGCATTCTTTTTTCCTTAAATCTATGAAAAGATCACATGCACATTTTATTTTACAATGTATACAAATTCATTTTTCTTCTTGAAAGTTTACGATTACAAAAAATTATGAAATGATGTTTTAAATTGTCAAATACTACGGATATTCGTATTCCAATTAAGATCCTTGCATATGCGGAGAAATTTGGCTTTTCAAAATAAGATATGGAGGTACCTCTTCGACAAGGTGGATAGACTATTTTATTTTTATACCTCGGGTTTCAAGTCTTACAATAACATTTGTAAAGCTAGAAAAATTCAATTAATAGTAGAAAACTGTGCTAAAACTGTATGTAAACCATGCGAAAGTGAAATGTATGATCTTAGGATACATAACTTGGAGAGCATTAACAACAGCCAGCATATACTATATGACGCACATTTTACGCTGCATCCGTAACAATTAGTACTCGTAGGACTTGTTCTGAATACCCGCATTGAAATTGACCAAATTGATAGTATACCAATTAGCAATTGGACGTCCTGAATTCAATATAACGTTTAACTCATAGTTGGCCAAAGTAACGACAAAACGCGACTACAGCGTTGGCATGGACAGCATCCACAGTTGCAACATTTCATGAATACTACGAAAATAAACCTGATGTCGGTATAGCAAATGTATTTCTGGCTTGTGGATGATATCCGTCAGAAGAGTTGGTGCTTGGAGAGTTTTTGCCTTTGCAGCCTCTTTATATTTTGCCGTTGCAAGGTGTGGCTTTACAATAAATATTATATTTTTGTAGCCGTAACAGAGCAATTACAAAATGTGCAAAACAGCATAGAACGATCCGCCACAGAGCGTGCAATTCTGAAGAAGATTTACAGAAACCTTTTGTTATTAAAAGTATGTGATATAAATCCATAATTACAGTGCCTTCAGTCATACTAAATCCTTTATTTATTAATTGAAATTAAATATTTGCAAAAACAGGATATAATATAAAAAAATATACTTAATGAAATGTATTTATTTAGGAAAAAAATTTGTATATCTTTACAAGATTGTAATTTGTTTAATACCTCAAATAAATATGAAGTTTTTTATTTATCATCGAATGATTTTACACAGTATTAATTGAAAAAACTTTGCTTGTTAACAAATGTATGTAAGTAATTCATATAGTATACGTTTTTTTTATTTATTAGATTGCGTTGCAACTAGTTCCTAAATATGTATACATGCTATATATAAAAGAAAAGACTATGAAGCAACTTGAATGTGATTTAATTGTATCTATTGGATAGTCGAAAAAGTTTTTTCATATTTTGTCAATAGATGTGATTTTATTCTACCAATCACATTGTGTCATACCATATAGTGTTAGAAGGGTGAGTAAGTTAAATTTAACTAAAAAAATTTTTATTCCAAGAAGTTAAAAAAAGTTACAATGATGAGTGAACATAGTGAAGAAATTCGCTATATTTTGAAATTTTTGTAAAAGGGAATAATAGAAAAAAAATAAAAAAAAAGATAAAATTTGATTAGAAATACGAAAAGACTTTTCGACTACGCAATATTATAAAATTACAAAACTACTGTGACAGTATCGACTAGTTTTCAAAGTCGCTTGGTTTGGGGATTTTGACTCGTCTTGGTGGTCCATCTATAGAAGTTAACATAGCTACTTCTTCATTACTGACGTGACAGTATTAGATTCCATTTGATTCCAAGATAGAAATTTATGACTGCCAACAGTAACTTGGGAGCGAAGTCGCGAGTGAGACGGCTGATCGTTTGATGACAAGATATTTCGCCTTGCCCAAATTCACTACCAGACTCATTTGTTTCACTTTCTTATCCAGTCTGGAGAGACAGAATTTATGGCGGATATTGAGGGCATTGATATCAATATCATCGACGTACGACAGTAGCTGTACGCTTTTATAAAATATTGCACCTTCTCGATTCCGCTCTGCTGCTCGATTTTTTTCCAGGAGAAGATTACCTTAGACCTCGTTTGGTATCGAATGGCTCAGAGAGGTCCTTCCCGATCCTGACGAAGCTTTTGGTATTCAATCGCTGGGTTATTAAATAAAACTCCTAATTTAATGGCTATACACTTCACTTTATTTATAATTCTAACAACTTCACGCTTTATTACTCATTACCTTAGCTTACAAGTTAGTAATTCTGGCAATTTATCTATCTATTTCTATGTTGTTTCCGTTCCCGAGTTTGTCACAGTATCAAACAATGTTTGAGCGCAAACGTTGTCAGAATTATAGCACAATTCTGTAAGCAGTCTCTAGGCACTATTTGAGACATTTTGAGGTAAAGTCTAAATTTGTGACTAGTTAATATTATATTAACAGTCTCTAGTCATTAGTCACAAAATATTGTCTAAAATAATTAGCAGGTCACAAAACTAAAAAGAACTTTTGTTTGCCATTTTGAATATTCTGAATATAGATCATCATAGATATTAATCGATTGTCGTTTTCTTAAATTTTGTAAGTACATAACTCAAACAGGAAGTAACAAAACACATTTAAAAATAAATCAATTTCACATAAAAGTCAACATGTGTTTTTATTTTTTTTTAGTAATTATGTTTTTGACTATGGAAAAGAAAACTTCATATTTGTTTCCGTCATAAAAATTTATTTTTATTCAAGTATCTAAATCTAAATGATGAAATGTAAGAGCTGATTAGACCTGTTCATTTTCAATTGAGAGATTTTTGCGACTATCACGTACTGAATTGCAACATCGTCTAAAGTCACACAATTTTTCTCTAATTGAAAATCTCAATTTTAGAGAGTGGTGACGATATTACAGTACAGAATCACTCTGTTAGTTACACATACCTAGGTGAGTATTATATAAACGTAGTAGCCATATAAAATACAACTGTGATGGTTTTATATTTTCGATGCAGCCGAAGTTAACATTCCTTCTTGTTTATTATTGGGATAACTGAACATTATATACTCCGCATTTTGAAAAGATCATAGACGGAAATACTTTCAGGTGTTGCAGAACTTTATAATAATTAATTAAGGAAGAGTTTAGTTCGTTTGTAACCGAACATTTTGTATTGTTTGCAACTTGCAATAATCAGGGAAGGAAGGCTAGGGAAATACCTTAAAATGTAAAACGTCAAACAGATGATCAGAGTACAAGAATATATATACATATGTATATATATACTAAGTATATATAACTCAAACACTGACCGACATATTCGGCATAAGGTTATATGTAGTATATGGGAGTTGGGGTAGTATCGACCTGATTTTATCTACTATTTTATCACTTACTAAAAAAATTTTCCTAGGTTTCATTAAGGTACCTCACATACAATCATCAATTACGTGGACTAAAGTCAGAAGTGTGTTCGAAAATCCTGATATTAGTTATATGAGGATAAGTCAAATTTTCGCCCAATTTTATTTATTTCAGGCACAAAGATACACTGTTATAAGTAAAACACTCTTTGTAAAATTCATTGAGATAACTCAAAGAGTGGCCGATATATGAAGGATAAAATCACCAGGTATTTCGAAAATCTTTATATTAGATATATGAGGGCTGAGGGAATTATTTATCTGATTCAACCCATTTTTGATACACACGGATACTATTGCCAGCAAAAGATTCTCTCTGAATTTCAATTGTATATACTGTACTTTACCGATATTTACGGTCAAAAGTCAACAAAAATACTGTTGTCTACATTTCCGGTATTTGGCGGCTTGAGCAGTTTTGGTCATATGGCATCCTTTAAGAGAATTATTAGTGCAAATTTTTATTCCGTTATATTAATTACTTCTTGATTTGTACACAGGAAAGTTAAAGAATCAAATGGAATTTAAAACTGTGTTTCATGGGTAAAAGGCGTGGTTTCGATTTCGCCCATTTAAGTCATTAACACCGGTATATTTGGCAGCTATAATTGCGCGTGCACTCAAGGAATCGTAGTTAAGACAATTTGGCCATGATGCGTTCATTTTTCGTTGAAGTTAATTGCCAAAATTTAGATGGAATTGATATCAAACCGCTGGAATTTCAATCGATATCCAATAATTGACGCGAATTTGAAGGCTGATATGTCGAAATGATCTTCGCGAAAAGTATGAGAACTTCAGTGGCATGCGAAGTAACTAACACATTGTCCTTCGTTTGTTTCCAGTGATTCTCATATTCCAGCAATTGCAATTGCTGGCATGCTTCTCAAAAAGTTGCACACAGCGCACCAATCACAATTCGCAATGACTTAAATAAAGTTGAACCGCGAGAGGCACAACAATCGGAAAACTTTGATGAATTGCAACAGTAAATATCCTACATAGCGCTTAATTGCAGTTCACGTATCGACCTATTTGTAACTTGCTGATCGATTCACTCTTGCCATAAGATGCTACTTCGGACTGAGTATAGGTCATATTTTTCGAATGGACGAAAACACTCCAACTCTGAAAGTATTGGACACAGTACCCGCCGGGGGAAGCAGAGGAAGAAGAACACCTCCACGCCGTTGGAGGAACCAGGTGGAGAGGAGCTGGCTTCGCTTGGAATATCCAATTGGTGCCACGTAGCGAACAGAAAAAACGACTGGCGCGCTGTTGTTAACTCGGCTATAATCGCATAAGCGGTGTCTATGCCAGTATAGAAGAGGATCGTTTTCACCAAATTGCAATACTTAACATTGACATGAGTTTTGAATGTGAATTATACAACAATGGCGAATATGGTACGATCCATGTGTTGTCAATTTCAATATTCATGCCTCTACATTGAGTGCTTAATGTTCTGCTATTGCCGTCTGGTGACCGACGCCTACACAGTGAATATTCATAATTTCCAGTTTGCGTTTCCGAAAGAAAAGCACAGGGATAATGTTTCGTGCATTTATTGTCAGACATACAAACCGAAGTGGGATTGTGATATCCGCAAGATCTATGAACAATATTGGTTGCCACCACTTCGTGTAATTCTGAATATATCACTGGATCAGGAATTTCCGCAGAAATGATTTCACCAATTTGATCTGGTGTAACCACCATCAACCATCCAAAGAAAAATGTGTAAGTTCGGCCAACCTCTTTTTTGCTACTCAACAAAATATATCCAGGATCTAACAGCTTCATATATACCATACGTTGCTTCAAGATAAAGTTCACCAAACATCGCAGCTGTTGTTTGAAAAGTAGTGCTGTGACATCGTGACGATCGCTTGCTGATTGACTGCGAGTCATAAATCCGCACGCATGTCACCACATTCTGAGAATATTTCTTGCCTTGCTATATTAGCGCGACCCCTTCATGGCTTCGTAACAAATTTCAATCTGTAACTGATCACTTTGTCTCCATCCCCATCCCCAAATGGGTTCAGGCTGATCGATTTCGCCCGGGTACGAAAAATGGTTATCTGTAGTACTAGATTCCAGCAATAGAACATTCATCAAACTACCTGGTTGTCTTCGGATCGAAATACCACCAACCAGATCGATCACGTTGTGATAGGCGGAAGACATCGTCTCGGACCACTATCTTGTTGCAGCCAAGATTTGCACCCGCCTCTGTGCAGCAAAAAACGCACGCCATCAAACACAAGGAAGGTTCGACGTCGAGAAAGTGCAATCACAACAGACATCCGAACGATTTTCTACTCGGCTTACACTCCTGAGAGCACTCGCCAACAACTCGGTATAAGGGAACTGTGGGACGGCATTTCAAACTCCTTACGTACAGCTGCAACCAAAATCATTGGTTTTCGGAAAGTGCAAACGAACAGCTGGTACGAGGAGAAGTGCCGTGTCGCAGCGAAGAGAAAACAGACTGCCTACCTCGCAAAGTTACGATCGCTCACAACACGTGCGGGATGGGATAGATACCTAGAGTTGAAGAGGGAAGCGAGACGCATTTGCAGACAGAAAAAGAAAGAGGCCGAAATGCGTGAGTACGAAGAGCGTGATAAGCTGGCCGACAGGGGTAATGCTCGAAAATTCTACGAAAAAATGCGAAGGCTTACAGAATACTTAAATTATGGAGGGAGCACTTCTCCAGCCTGCTGAATGGCAGCGAACGCACAACGCCAGGAGAAGGCGAACCCGATTCCCCAATCGATGACGATGGAGCAGACGTTCCATTGCCCGACCAGGAAGAAGTTCGAATAGTAATTACCCGCCCGAAGAACAACAAAGCGGCGGGGGCCGATGGATTGCCGGCCGAGCTATTCAAACACGGCGGCGAAGAACTGATAAGTAGCATGTATCAGCTTCTTTTTAAAATATGGTCGGACGAA
>NW_017536753.1:300534-310199 GCF_001853355.1 Bactrocera latifrons | reverse complement strand
GTCGTACCAGCTGTTCTTTTGTACTTTCCGAAAACCAATGGTTTCGGTTGCGGCTGTACGTAAAGAGTTTGAAATGCCGTCCCACAGTTCCCTTATACCCAGTTCTTGACGAGTGCTCTCAGAAAGCAGGAATGCAAGCCGAGTAGAAAATCGTTCGGCTGTCTGTTGTGATTGCACTTGGCTTTAACAAGGTAGTTATCCGAGTCGATGTTAGGACCTCGGAGCGCACGCACATCTAAAACACTAGAGACGTGTCTTCCGTCTATCACAACATGATCGATCTGGTTGGGGGTTTTTCGATCCGGAGACAGCCAGGTAGCTTGATGAATCTTCTTATGCTGGAATCTAGTACTACAGATAACCATATTCAGGCCCCGGCGAAGTCGATCAGCCTCAACCCATTTGGGGATGTTTCCTCGTGGAGGCTGAATTTACCGACCGTGGTGCCAAAGATACCTTCTTTGCCCACCCTGGTGTTAAAGTCGCCAAGCACGATTTTGACATCGTGGCGGGGGCAGCTCTCATAAGTGCTTTCCGAGCACTCATAAAATTTATCTTTGGTCACATCGTCCTTCTCTTCCGTCGGGGCGTGGGCGCAAATCAGCGATATGTGGAAGAACCTCACTTTGATGCGGATTGTGGCTAGACTTTCATTCACCGGGGTGAATGATAGTACTCGGTGACGGAGTCTCTCTCCCACTACGAATCCCACACCAAACATGCGCTCCTTTATATGGCCACTGTAGGAAATGCCATAAGGACCTACTCGTCTCTGTCCTTGTCCCGTCCATCGCATTTCTTGGACGGCGGTGATGTCAGCCTTTATTGTTACGAGGACATCAACCAGCTGGGCAGCGGCGCCTTCCCAATTAAGGGACGGGCAGTCCAGGTGCATGCCCTCAATTCGTAGTCCTTATTTCGTTTGCCATGTTCGTCATCAAAAGTGGGGTCTCTCATCCGAGGCCGTTGTTGCGTTGTCATTGGGGTGGTTTTTTTTACGTGGCGGGTCCCAAACTTAGCGCACAACCCTATACATAGAATGTTTCGCCTTCTCACTTTAGCTCGCCTTCAAAAGGATGTTCTTAGGCTACCCAGAGGATACTTGGTCAAGGACCGGAAGTCGTGTTCTGCTTGAGTCATATGTAAAAGAATCGTTTCTGGCCACTCCCAAGGAAATAGCGATCAGAAAACTTTCCTCACTTGCGTGAACTTCTACACATGACTCCATCCTCCCATCTAGCATTTTTTAGCTGCTTTTAATACGGGCTTAATGCATAAAAGTTTGGAAAGTTTTCGGAATACTGTATATTCAAATTGTCTACGTTGATCCGTTGTTACTCTACTCGGTACTCTAAATCTAGCTATCCAGAATGTGTAGAAATTGAAATCAATTGTCTCTGACGTCATGTCTTCGAGCGTAAATGCCTCTAACCATCGACTATTGTCAAACGCCGATATCCATATTTATGTAGTCAAATTGTTGCTCCGGTAACGTAGATGTTAACAACGGTGATCTGTTGGGGCGCTGCATTTTAGCTCTTTGGCACGGGATGCACTGCCTCGACCATAAGGGGCAATCTTTTCGAAAATTAGGTCACACATTTCTTTGCGACTAATTTTGTTTTGGCGGCGCCGGTGTGTGTCGTGTTGTGTATGGAGTCGAAGGCTGTTTTACGAAACGAAGTATGGTCGGACTTGGCTGGTGCTTACATCACATAAGATGTCTATATCGTATAAAGGTTTAATTAATAAGCAGGAATTCGAAGTTTGTAAATCTTTGAGTTCTGAGGTAGACTCTCCGCAAGTTTGGCGAAGGCGATGGTGCTTGGAGTATGTATGGCATCAATACGTGACATTGAGTCAGCTACTATGTTTTCTTTTCCGGGGATGTATCGAATTGGGAATGTTGTAAATTATGCGATAAATTCAGAATGACGCATTTAACGCGGGGATGCTTTTTCAAGCTTTTCAAGCTGGAACATTTATTAATGAAAAACTCTCTTCCTTCTAGTATATGTTGAAAATATTTGACTGCTTTCTATGACCGCTAATAGTTCACGATCGTAAGTGCTGTATCTTGTGTGTGTGTCGGTAAAGAGCTCGGAAAAAAAACAGTTATTGTTGTTATGTTATTGTAACACAGATTACACAGCAGCTCCGGATGCATGCAGGGTCAAAACGAGTTGCGCCTGGGTTTTGGGTAGGCAAGTAACGTTGCTTTACGGAAGTCGTCTTTACATTGTTGAAATGCCTCTTTTCCTTCAACTGTCCATTTAACTAGCGATGTGTCGTTTTTCTCTTTACTTATTATAAGGTTGAGTAAAGTCATTTCCTTTCTTCGATGCAAGGTAAGAATCTGAAAAAAAAGTTTACCATACTGATATGAAATAAGTTGACATTTTGAATTGCCCGTACTCATTCTTTTGGAAGTGAGAATTTAACTTTTAAAATACAAGGCGAACCAGGCGAAGTCATATTCAGGGAAGATGTGATCCATGAATCTTCGGAACGTTTAACTGGCATTCCTTAAACCAAAGCGCATAAACGGGAAATCAAACATGCCGAATGGCATTATGGTTGCTATCTTCATCATGACGTTTGGCTCCACAGAAATCTGTTGGTTAACCTAGGGAAACTTTTTTATTATGTGGCATGATAATAGTTAATATTTAAAATCGGGTCGATACTACCCCAACTCCCATATGCCAATGATTTTCCTTTTTCTAACAACGTGTGAGATATATGTATATAGTTTATATATGACACCTTCATATATTATATATATGTACCTGATATGGGAGAAATTTTTTTTTTAGAAACCGAAATGCATTCCTCCTATTTCGTTTTAAGTTATTCAGACTTACTTAAATACAAAATTTCACCTTCTTACGCCAACGTTAAAACGAGCCGACAGAACTCTGAAGATATTGAAAATTGTTGTTTTTAACCTTTTCCATTGTATAACTAAATCAATTGAACTATATATGAATTTTTTTATGAAATATTTAAGCACTTTCCTTTTCATCTCTGAATTGGCAAGATGGCAAGATATGTAGAAACGGGTCGCAGGAGAAATTTTTTATAAATTTCTAATCGCGAAAATAAATTTGTGCTCTTGACAGACACAAAATCACTTAATAATTTTTCTGCAAGAATGAAAAAAGGCAATATTATTAACAATTTATCGAAAACCGATTAAAAAATAGTATTATTTAATAAATATGCAATATTGATTGAACAATTTTTGAACAGTTGGATATCAGGGCTAATTGTGACTTGTGGGATTTTCGTTTCGAAGTCACATTTTAAAACCAGTTCATAAAAGTGATGGGGGTAAGGAAAGAGTAGTAATTCTCTGTCTAGTTTTGGTCCAAACTTACATAAGCTTCTTTCAATCGGCCTGTATTAGACGCAGCAGTATCAGTTACATTATTTGTACTTTGTTATCGAGGTTCCAATCATAAAGTGTGTTCAACACAGCTTTAGCTTGACCCTGGCCGGAAGAGCTCTCCAGTTTGGGTAAAGTCAGAAGTTGTTCCTTTCGTCCAAATGAAATCAGAATTTGTAGGTGTTCTTCTTAAGAACTTCTCACGTCAAGTCCTGATAACAATTTCCGATCTCAGTGAACGGTTTCTATTTCAGGCACGTAATTGTGAAAATCTGATTTTATAGATTCCGCTATCTTGCCAACTTTGTGTGCGAATATGTTGAATAGAAAATTTGTTTATGGTTATGCTAAGATCTAGTGCTTCTACTACAGCCTGAAGTATATAGACAGAATCCCTTATGCTTAATTGATATCTATCTAAAGCTGCAACTATGTTAGGCATGATAAAGTGTTTCCTTCCCCTTTTTGTAGTAGTTTCAGAACTTATCATTTGAGAGGTGGCTACCAAGAGTTCCTCAATGCTTTTATCAGAGCTGGTAAATTGATCGTGATCCGAATGACGAAGTTAGCCCTTTCACTAATAGTCAATTTAACTTCGCGAATACTAAAACAAAGTACTGATAAAAAATGACGATTAGACGGTAACTATGCGCCAATTAAGAAAACACATTTTTTATTCCTTCTTAATTCCACTTCCATCTTTTAAATATAATAAAACAATACGAATAATTGAAAACAAATGGCAAACGCCGTGAATACGCACCACTACTGCGGCGCAACATACAATTCGGCACGGGTAATCGTACTCCAAATAAGGTAAAAAGTTATTTCCGGGTATTTTGGAGAACAAACTTAAACAAACTTAAGACCTATGCGATAGAAATTTAAAACTTTGAAAAATAAGAAACACCCTAATATATATATATAATTTTGTTTGGATGTGGCCCTATGTTTAACATATTACACCTTAAGGCTATAAGTCCGTATTATTTTATTCGTATCGTAAGAAATTATGTGATTTAGGAAAACCTTAATATTAGGTTGTCAAAAAAGTTTTGCGGTATTTTCGGTAGTTGGCGCTGAGAGCGCGTAGTTCTAATTCTATTCGTCGCATCGGGTCATGCTATACCTTCTTCGACTGTCGTTTCTTATAAGTCGTTCGTGCGTTATAGCGTCGCAAACATGGAGCAAAATAGAGATAAAATACGGCATATTTTCACTACTACTACGATAAAAGCAAAAATGCATCTCAAGCCGCCAATAAAATTTGTCCAGTTTATGGACCCGACACAGTTTCCATTTCCACCGCACAACGATGGTTTCAACGTTTTCGTTCTGGTGTAGAGGTGGTCGAAAATGCGCCACGCTCCGGAAGGCCTATCGTCGAAAATTGCGATAAAATCGCTGAATTGGTCGAAAGAGACCGGCATAGTAGCAGCAGTAGCATCGGTCAAGAGCTGGGCATGACTCATCAAACCGTTATAAACCATTTGAAGCAGCTTGGAGTCACTAAGAAGCTCGATGTATGGGTGCCACACGAATTGACGCAAAAAAACATCTTTGACCGTATCGCCGTATCGACGAATGCGAATCGCTTCTGAGTCGCAACAAAATCGACCCGTTTTTGAAGCTTATGGTGACTGGCGATGAAAAGTGGGTCACTTACGATAACGTAAGGTGCAAACGGTCGTGGTCGAAAAGCGGTGAAGCGGCCCAGACGGTGGCCAAGCCTGGATTGACGGCCAGGAAGGTTCTTCTGTGTGTTTGGTGGGATTGGCAGGGAATAATCCACTATGAGCTGCTCCCCTATGGCCAAATGCTCAATTTGGCCTATACTGCCAACAACTGGACTGCTTGAATACAGCACTCATGCAGAAGAGGCTAACGCCAGGTCACACACATCTTTAGTGACGCGCCAGAAGCTCCGGGAGCTCGGATGGGAGGTTCTTTTGCATCCACCGTATAGTCCGGATCTCGCACCAAGTGATTACCACCTGTTTCTGTCCATGGCGAACGCGCTTGGTAGTCTGAAGTTGGCCACAAGAGAGTGATTCCCTGTCCACCGAAAAAACATTTACTCTCTTTGTTATGGATGTGCCTGAAGATTTACCCGTCGGAGACATTAGGCATGCAGTATACAAGTTCGATTCTGTAGTTTAAGTAGTACGTCTTCATTACCAATCTCAACAATTAATAGCAAAGAAAAAAGATAAAGAAGGTAATTATCGAAATAACATACTGAATAGTTAGTAGTTATTCACTAGGTCCGACTACCACTAATCCAAGATAACGAGATCCATAACTCTCCTGTCACTGGAAACCTACCGAACTTTGACACTTGACTGGATTGGGTAGATTTTGACGTTTTGCAATAGGAATGACTGGAACTGCCAGATTGAATATATACCAAAAATGTACGTGAACAATAAAAATCAAAGAAAATCCGAAATTTAAATATATTTCATGAAACGTTTTGCATGGTAGAATTATATTTCAATAACAAATGATTAAAAACATTTATTAATTGAGAACTAACAGGCTTAATTAACCTTATTAAGTAGTGAAAGATAAATCAATTGTAATAAATGTTTGGTGTTTTAATTTAAATGCCAAAAAATTCTTATTCTGTTCGATGTGGAATAATGGAAAATGTTATAAAAACGCTTATTTTGAGGCGATGAAGTGGAGTGCAGCTTATTTTTGTACTGTCCGAGGGATGCGAGGAGGAACGCAGAATAGCAGTGAAAGTATAATACCAGGAGATGGGGCAGACGTTCGATTATACTGTGGAACATTTTTGGGATTATTGTCGCTGGTGCGCTGTTGTAAACTCGGCTATGACCGCATAAGTAATGTCTACGCCAATAAAGAAGTTTGTGAGATGTGTATATTGATTGTATGCATGTATTACAGGTGAAACCACTTCAATTCTTTTTAATTCTAAATACGAATTCCCGTCCCTAATCTGATCCTTAATGTGGAGTTTAGTTACAGCAGTTTATAGGTTTGCGGTTAATGTCAGTTTGTTTTTGTGGCAAATCAGAAAAGAGCACCGAATTTCACCGCTAGCGAGTCGGAGCAGCTATTGCAACTGGTGGAAAAATATAAAGCTGTCATCTAAGGCAAGCGGACGGGCACTTGCACGAATGCTAAGAAAGATGTCGCATGGAAGCGTATCGAATATCATTTCAATTCACAGTGTCCATCTGGCTGCCATCGCAGTGTAAGAATATTGAGGAAAAAGTATCTCAATCTGAAAAGAGAGATAAAAAAGCGAGTTGCAGAGGATAAAATATTTCTTTATTTAACTGAATTTGATATTTGATGTAACCATCAAAGAAATGAAAGCTTTTGACTGTGTTGCATGAGAAGCAAGTTAGTGGCATGCAGAGTGTGTATAACAATGATGTAATTGCCGCAAATATTGATGTTGAATTTATACTCTTGATTTTATTTCCATGATGTTTCAAATGTATGATTTTATCAATTCTCTAATATGGAGTCCGTGATATTGGAGGAAGATACATTAGAAAGCATAGTGCATTTCGAGAACACGACTGAAGTGGAAAATTATAAAGGAATAAACGGTAAAGAATGTCAAGTAAAAAAATTTCAGAATCATTACAAAGAAATCTATCTTTTAGAATCGTTACACTAAACGTTGAATCAGACCAGCTTTGGAACAAATATGATATCATCAAGTTGAAAACACAAGATCTGCGAAAAATGCTTGGGCAAAGTTAGTAGATACTATGAAGGCAAAGTGGACGAAAGAGAATTATGACGCGGAAATAAAAATAATATATGCGTAGCACGAACAAAGAATGAAGCTTTTAGAAGAAAGTAACAACTTATCAACGAAGTTGATGAAAGAAAAAAATTATTATATTAGGAATTAAAAATTTTTCATTAGATTTGGAAGAAATGAGCTGGAAGGGTGAAATAAAAAATTAATATATGTAAAATTATAAACGTATTTATTAAACTACAATAAACTGAAGTAATTATCTATTAAGCATTTTCTGGTAACATTATTTATTGTATGACTTTCAGCAGTGCGATTATTGGGTATTTTAATCATATTACTTACAGTATTTTCAATTTCATATATGAAGTGGTGTTGTGTAATACTACTGTTGTAATAATGCTTTGGGTTTTTTTCTAGGTGCAAGCGCAAGCCCAGCTTAATATGACCGCACGATACAGTTCCGAGTTTTTATATGAGACTCGTTAAAAAGACTTTCGCCACTCGTATTGACATGCATTAGTGGCATAATCACGAAGTCGTTATTTTCATAACCACTGTCTGCAACGACTATTCCAGAACCAAACTCTCCAGATTCTAATCGACAATGAAACCGAGAGTTACGGAAAATAGTACCACCATGAGTTGATCCAGGCCACCATGCAACGATGTCTAAGATGCTGAGATTACTATCACATAACGTCTGGACGTTGATGAAAAATATACTTTTTCTATGTATATAAAAAGTTTTTGACAGAAGTATTTTTTGGAATTTCTTTAACTGGAGAATTATTTTTACATGAGTGAAATCAATTGCTGCGATCTCGCGAGGAAATTTATCTAATTTAAAAAAGTCTATCTGGGACTTTTCAGGTCTCTTTTTTGGCATATAAATGTGATGGTCTTTTAAGTATGATATGTGGTGCGAAACTACTGTTATAACTTATGATACCTTTAGATACTCCAAATAAATCTCCTACTGTCCTTAACATACAGGGTGACTGATGAAAGCCGCTACCAAAAAAAATTAAATAATTTTTTTTCTATTTAATGAATCTGGTTAATTTTTATTTTATTTTGCAGATTGACTTTTACATTTAACAAAAGTGGATAACTGGGACACWGMAACAAGAATTTGGATTGTCCGCCGCTATCATGCACTGGAGTCCGTAGTTTCGATTCAAAGAGAGTATAGGCGCACGTTTGGCGGCAAGCCTCCGAGCAGATGGACCATAATGAGACTTGTAAACAATTTTTCCGAGCATAGGACAGTCAACAGAAACGCTTACCATCGAAAGCCTTCAGTTCGAACGGAGGAAACAATCGCTGCTGTAGCTGCTGCCATACAAAACAATCCACGTGTTTCGACAAGAAGCTTATCTGCTCAAATGGGTGTAAGCAGACAGCCATTACAGTCAATTATGCACAAAGATTTGGACTTATTCCCGTATAAAATTCAAATCTCCAACAAACTGAACGCTGCAGACTTGCCGATTTTCTTGGAATTTTGCCAGGAGATGCTTCAAATGGTGGAAGAGGATGGAAACATGTTGAACTGTCTTTTCATGTCTCACGAAGCCCATTTCGGCAACATAAACAAACAAAATTGTCGAATATGGAGTGCTTCCAACCCACAGATACTCCATGAGACGGAATTGCATCCACTTCGTATCACAGAGTGGTGTGCAGTTTCACCACGCTGCATTGTCGGGTCCTACTTCTTCGAAGAAAACGGCCACACCGTTACGGTTTCTGGAGACCGTTACTTGAGCATGTTGAGAGAGTTTTTCTATCCAGAATTACGCCGAATGAGAATTTCTTTCAACTCTATGTGTCATAGCCCAACCTGTTATGACAGAATTGCGGTCAAAATTTCCCAATAAGCTGATATCCAGAAACTCCACATTCCGATGGCCACCCAGGTCGCCTGACCTTACTGCACCTGACTTCTTCTTGTAGGGTTATTGCAAGCAGGAAGTCTACAAAGCAAAACCAACAAATTTGAATGAGCTAAGGCAATCCATTCGAGAAACAATTGCGGCTATTCCTGTCTTAACTCTCCAAGCAGGAATGAACAACTTTTTGGTAAGATGCCGCACATGCATCAACGAGCAGGGGGGGCATTTAAATTCCATTATTTTTAAAAAGCTGTATTTTATAAAATTGAATGCGCTTTAACATGAATAAAAGAAAAATGAATTCCATACRTTGAAAAAAAAAATTATTTGAGTTTCTTAATGTAGCAAAATTCATCAGCCACCCTGTACTTTCCGTAGCATAAAACCGCAATGTAAGCAAAAACATTTGTTCTGGCGATAATGCATGATTCCTGAAAGAAATGTATACATAATTGAGGCAAATCGGATGTAACACTTGGTTTTGTGTTCAATTTTTAGCTGTTATGTAAACACTTGGAGGATGGAGACATGTGTAGAAGTTCACGCAAGTGAGGAAAGTTTTCTGATCGCCATTCACTTGGGAGTGGCCAGAAATGATTCTTTTACATATGACTCAAGCAGCTCACGACTTCCG
>NW_017536753.1:277632-299304 GCF_001853355.1 Bactrocera latifrons | reverse complement strand
GAGATATACGACGACATTGACATAGTTCAGCGAATTAAAAGACAGCGGCTACGCTGGCTAGGTCATGTTGTCCGGATGGACGAAAACACTCCAGCTCTGCCGGGGGAAGTAGAGGAAGAGGAAGACCTCCACTCCGTTGGAAGGACCAAGTGGAGAAGGACCTGGCTTCACTTGGAATATCTAATTGGCGCCACGTAGCGAAAAGAAGAAACGACTGGCGCGCGGTTCTTAACTCTGCTATAATCGCGTAAGCGGTGTCTACGCCAATCAAGAAGAAGAGAAGAATGTAAGCACTCCTTAAGTCTCCCCTTTTGAGTACTTTAGCATATGAACTATAAAACGCTATTTTCCTGTTTTATCTTAAGTAAAACATAAGTATGGACTGTGAAACCGGGCATTATTGAAAAAAAAAAAAAAACACGTAAACGTAAAGATACCTTTACTGAATTATACTCAGGAAAATGTTTCACCTAATTTTGTGAAAATAGCTCACATATTGATTGAGATGTTCAACATAAACTATATTATAATAACGAAAATTATTATATATGGGAATATGTGTAATGACTATATACATTTTTTTTCATTAAACTATGGAATATCCAATATTAAACTTATTAAAATATCTTAATATTAACCGATACATACCAAGTACTTTTTGTAATTTTCAACAGAACCTTTATATGAGAAATAGAAAAAATCATCTGATTTTACCCATTCACGGTGTGTGAAGAGACACCGAACTATAAAGACCTTTTCTCAGCAATCTTGTGATATCTGTAAACATTTTTATTTTTGTAGAAGAAACTTCACCATTCCGCAAAGAAGCTCATGTTTAAAATTTCATCATATTTCAATTCTTTAAATTAGTTATTTTCAAGTATTAATTTATTGCTTTACATCTTTTTGAAAAATATTGGCGATATCCTGCAGTGTTGTAGTGGTTTGTTCCAAAATTTTCTTGGAAAGATCTTGCAACTTCGGCTCTTCAGTCTCCTTTATTTTGTTTATTTTGGCTAAAAACGCATCTGCCCCAATTTTATATTTTTCAATTACGACTTTTACATCGGGTGATTGTTTGATTTCTTCCAGAGCTTTATCTACTGATTCTCTTAAACTCTTGACAGCTTCGTTATCTTTCAAGTTTTCAGTCTGAAATAAATAGAATAAGTTTAGAAAAATAATATTGATCTACTAACTCATCAAATTTACCTCTTTCTTGATATTTGCACCCCACTCATCTAATTGTTTAGCAACATCTCGTCCATTTTCTTCAAACTTCTGCGCATTAAATGATTTTGAAACCGTATCTCCAAATTTCTTAAAATTCTCATTAATAGTCTCAAATAAATTTAAAATCGATGGTACTTCGTGATTGGATGCAACCTCGCGTATTGAGCGAGCCCTGACGCTCTGAAATATGTAATCATTATTTAATTATTTAAGATAACGTACAGTCGGTAAATTGTTTTAAATTCTTGCAAAAACACCCTTACCGAAAAAACGATGCAACTTAAAAAAAATAGCTGTTTCAAGTACATGTCTGTGCGAGGTGCTTTTCCAATAATCAAAATGGGACTACTCAGAATAAGTGAATATACCACTTTATATACGATTTCGCAGAGAGTAATATTCAAAGATCATGTGATAATTTATTTTATTATAAATGAAAAAGTGTTTGTTTTAATTCTTGTGTTTATAGTATTATTGTATCTTCTAAATAGTGCTCGCAAAGTTAATATTTTTGCTTTTTGATAAGGAAGTTTAAATACTTGTTCCATGGTGTATGTATAAGCGATATGATAATAAGAAAAATAATTTTTGTATAATTAGTAATGTCTAGTGTTGATAACATAGGACAGCACTTTTTGTATATATGAACGAATGCATATAACATACTATGTATATGTATCTAGTAAACAAAACATTAGCTTATATTAAATACGTGACTTATAAATATATTCATACTACAGCAAATTATGTTGCTTTTGTAATGTGTACTAAATATATATTAACAGTAAATGTTTTTGTATTTCACAATTATTGATTTCTTCCAGTGTAATATGCTGTATTATAGCGACATTTTCGTTGTACGAAAATTTTAAAATATTTTTAAAAGTTTTTCATAAAATAATGTGAGGTTTGACCTATAACGAATAAACAAAATACAAACTCTAAAATTTTCAGATGAATGTTCCATTATGAATACAATTGGTAACTAAGGAAATGTTTAATAAGAAAAATAGTTGAATTATACAATAGCATCATTCGACGTAATTCATTTCGAGGTCCGTGTCTGCAGAGAGGGCGCAAAAATAGATGACTAATATGCGAAACAATATTATATTGCAATTTGGCTATTACAACAAATAGTAAAAAAATTGAGATTCCACAAAAAAAATACCATCATTTAGAATACGACAAAGAATACTTTATCCTGTATTGTACCAGACTTTTCTCCATCATCGGATTATTTATCTTCGAAGATCAAAATTTTGCATGTTTCACACATCATTATTAATTTTCGGTTTCGAAAAACGAAGCAATTACTTTTTCTACAGTTACATTTATACTTATGACTCAATCTCTCGAAAAAATTGGTTTGGTCCAATATCCAACGGAGTATTTTGCAGTATTGGGATTACTATAATAAAAAATACAAATGTTCGAATTATTGAAGCAAGATTTTGTGGTCCACTTGGTGGCAAAGAATTCATAAATACAAGTATGTAATCAAGATATTTTAGTGTCAAAATCAGAATGTTCAATATAAAATATCTCCAAAAAAACTTTGCATTGTCAAATTTTGTCAACTGTGGCTTAGGAGATGAAATTATTGCTAAGGGAATTATCATCTCAAATTGTTTGTTAGAACTACAAAATTAATTGTAAATAGAATAAAATTATGGTATTAGGTAGTACGTTGACGTACAACTATTAGAATCCTAGTATTAGAAAACGAACAGCCGTCAAAACCAAACAGTTGTTTTTAAACACTACAGCTGCGACTACTATAGTATAGGGGAGCAAATGAGTATTTCCCGTCATACAAGTAGAAGCCTGTGGGTTATGTTATTTGTTTACAAAATTTTCAAGGTGAGATTCGTTTTTCAACTCTTCAATGACTTGAACTTCAGTACGCACCGGGTTGCGAAAGAAGTCGATTTTTTTTTTATTTGTAAAACTCTCAAATAACTTTATTGCACACAAAAACTTACTAATTTGACTCATTAATCCTTTCATAATTTTAAATCTTTGCTGCTACAGTCACCATTGTTTCATTACTTACTTCCGCGGGCACCATGCCGGTTATAGCCTAATTAAAACAGTAAATTTAAGTAGAAATAGTTCTCTAATAGTAATTTGCAAAAAACTATTGTGCCAATTCTTAAATTATACTTGTTCTTTCTGTCTGTCAGTGTTTTAAGAGTAAAGTTTTATATAGTACTAGAATTTTGCTAAAAATCGCCCTTTAATCCATTGTAAAGAAATGAGGATATTCACAAACATAATTTGACAAAATTCAAAGGAACAAAAAAAAATATGTCTCCCCATTTGCTCTATACATTTAAATGTTGAATTTTTTTACAACAATCATTATTCGTAATTTATTACCCCAGCTATAGTTCATATAATAAATTAGTTTAATTACAACTGAACTTTAATTAAAACCAATTTAACTAACTACAAAGTTTTGTTCTCATGTCTTGTAGTTGATTTTTACACTTCATTTCAAAAGAGCTACGGACCGATGATTCCTCCAGATCAAAAACCACACCAAACTGTCAATTTAGGTGACACGAAAACTTTTGAAAATTAGCACATCATTATTACTAAAAGAAAAATGTTCGTGCTATATTATAAATATTTTTTTATTGTCAATTTGTTTAAATAACACTATTTTAATTCTATTTTTCTTAAACAATTAAAAATTTTGTATGCCTTCTTCACGCTAAAAAAAATTGCAAATTATGCGACCCAACACGGAAAACGTTCTCCATTAATAATCCGCCAACAAAACTTTGTTCATTCATGCCATTCCGAAGATATTTAATTTTTTGTCCACCGTTGCGCTCTCAAAATACGCTCGACTGACGCAGTGTGCGCTAAGCTTCCCATATCTGTGTAGCGAGAAAAGCATCAAATGAAACAGGAAAATAATCATAGCTCTATCCATGATATTATTCCAATATAGCGGTCATACGACTTTGCAGGGAAACTTTCGCTTTATACTTCATTGCTAAAAATATCATGTTCAAGTAAACGTATCATTCTTTGTCACAAAAAGCTATTGTTATTTCGTTGGCTACAGCACAAATACATTTTAACTAAAGCTCAGAGCTATGTTTTTTGGAAAAATATCGTAAAACTGCTAAACTATAGGGGAAGAGATTTTCAGGAAGAAAAATTATCAGTAACTTAAAAGCAGGCCGTTCTGACTTAAAACAATTTAAAAACAAAAACCGATTTAAAAACTCAGCCGAGATTAAAGCAGAGTTGCGGAAACCACGTAGTGATGATACGATGGGAATGTTAAAAAGGAAACCCGTAAAAAAGCCTTCTGGTTATCAATCTGTTCGTTGCAGACGGGTTGAACGATTCCCAAGAAAATGCATTCAGCCTACTATAAAACATTCCTCCTATATTGTGATATATTATTTCCAAATAAAAATTGGAATCAATTTCAATATTAGAGGGCTCAGTGAACAGAAATATAATAAGTAAGGAAGGCTTAGTTCGGGTGCAACCGAACATTTTATACTCTTGCAACCTGCAAAAATCAAAGCCAGTGAAAAATTGAAAGTGTAAAACCAATCATATAGAGTAAAGTAAGCCAATATTCGAAAATCCTGATATTAGTTATATAGCAGCTAGGTCAAGTTTTCGTTAAAATGTATCTACTTTATGCACGAAGAAACACTATTATGAGTAAAACACGGTCTCTTATTTTCACTATGATGACTCACGTATTGGCCGATATATGTATGCGGTACAAAGTATATGGGGGCTAAGGAAAGTATTGGTTCGATTCAACCCATTTTTGTCATGTTATCCGATTTCATCCAAAAATAATGCCATGTCCTAAGTTTTGCCGAAATTAATTGGTTGGGTCCCGAGATATGGGATTTCACCAAAAACAACTATCGTTCAATTTCACTCCGGCTCCCATAAATCTTTCTCATACCATCTCGATGTTTGATTCCTCTGGTGTATTAGTTATTAATTTATCGCGCTTTTAGTAGTTTTTAACAGTACCGTTATATGGGAAATGAGCGGGGTTATCTTCCGATGTCATCCGTTTGCACACTGTCGGGAGGAGCTGTTATAATATTTGCGCTAGGCAAATTTGGGTATTGTAGCTTAAGTGGTTTAGGAGATATGTACAATAAACTTGTTAAAGACGGGGCAACGCCTACTTTTCAAAAAATGTTTGCCCACTGCACACTGCAGCAATTGGTTGCAAGAGTATAAAAATATTGTAACGGAAGGGGGGTATCCAGTTGCGTGATCCAAGCCTTAGTTTTTATAATTCTTCAATTTGTTTGCGCACCCGCTCGGTAAGTTTTGCATTTCAGTTTGGAAAATTAAAGGAAAATTCAGTTATTACTAAATTGGATTGATCATTAAGCTCAGTCGTCGTCAAAACGAATTGTCTGTAAGAAACCCTAAAAAGCGCAAAACGAAACCCTAAACAAAAGTTGAGTTAAAGCAAATAATAGAAGACGGTTGACGTCGTTTGTTTCAAAGCAGTAATCGCCGAATATTTAACCGCTTTATATGAATCCATCCAAAAAAGAATTAAAAGTGTCATAAACGCTAACGATGGCACCACAAAGAATTTTTTGCTACAAATTTAATTAATATGTGCATTTACTCATTTAAATGAAATATTACTTATATTATTATATAAAAATATTTTTTATAAAATATCAATATCTTCACTATAAGCTTGAAAATAAAATTCACTAGTTTATATAGGACTGAGTTCAACACCGTATGTTTAAATGATTTTACATATATAGTATACATATTTGTGAAATGTTGTACATTATATTTCTATACTAACAATATTATAATAAACAGTAAAAAATTTTAAAACTAAATTTAAGGGGTTTTAGAAGTTTCAGCGGACAATTTTTAATTTTAAACATAAAAATTACAAAGAACCTTTTTTGACCTGTAGGCATACTATTATCAGAAACTATTCTCTCTGGATTTCTTATAATATATCTTACAGATTGAATAATGTTTCCGATAAAAAGTTAGCAATGCGAATGTGTTTGATTTGTATGCTGGAAAGAGAAAGAATCGTATGGATCTTAAAATTGTCGCAGACTACTTAGGATTTTATCTGATTTCGTCCATTTTCGAGATATAGGTTTTCATCTAAAAGTGGCGGTGTCACGTATGTTAAATTTTGATACCGGCGCCTACAAAGCCCCTCGTATGATCTCATGTGTAGAATTTTACGTCTTAACAAAACCGTTCTATGGGGAGAGGGAGGGATAATAACCCGAAATCTCAATTTCACAGAGCGGGTAGGACTGCCAAAAAAATTTTCCCTGAGCGAATTTAGTTATTAAAGCGTGGGTAGAAATTTGTACATCAAACTTATTAAAGACAGGGGCCACGCCCTCTTTTTAAACACTTTAAAAACATACATACATATATGCTTCTCCCCAAACAATTCATTGTACCAAAGTGGAGCTTAGTTATCACAATTTATAGGTTTTCGATTAATGCCATTTTTTGGGCGTGGCAATGAATCACACTAAGAGGAACCTTTGGTTTTAAAATCTTCAAAAAGTGGACGTGACTTACTAACTCCAACAGTTTTTTTTTTTCTACTCGGCTTGCACTCCTGCTCTCTGAGAGCATGCGTAAACAACTCGGTATAAGGAAACTGTAGAACGGCATTTCAAACTCCTTACGTCCAGCTGTAACCGAAAACCGAAACAATTGCTTTTCGGAAAATACAAAAGAACAGCTGAAGAGGGAGACGAGACGCAATTGCAGACAGAAAAAGACAGGTGCCGAAATTCGTAAGTATGAAGACTTTGATAAGCTCGCCGACGGGGGTAATGCTCGAAAATTCTACGAAAAAATGCGGCGGCTTACAGAAGGTTTCAAGCCCAGTGCATACTCTTGTAGAACATGCCCAACGATTGGAATTTAAGTGTGCTCTACCCAATCTAAAAAAAGGTAGACTTCACAATCTGCGCCAACTACCATTGGATAAGCCTCCTCAACATCACATATAAGGTTCTATCGAGCTTATTGTGTGAAAGATTAAAGTCCACCGTCAACAAACCGATTTTTCTTTATCAATGTGGATTTAGGCCTGGCAAATCAACCACTGACTTGATATTCACCATGCGCCAAGTCATAGAAAAGAACCGTGAAGAGAGAACACTCACCACCCCTTCGTCGGTTTCAAAGATGATTTCGTGATGTGAAGAAAATGAGCAGCCTTTATGTCGCGATGTCTGAATTTAGTATCCCTGCAAAATTAATACGGCTGTATAAACTGACGTTTAGCAACACCAGAAACTCCGTCAGAATCGAAAAGGCCATCTCCGAGTCTTTCGATACCAAACGAGGTTTCAGAAAAGACAACTCTCTTTCGTGTGACTTCTTCAACTTACTTCTGGCGATAAGAATTCGAGCTGCAGAACTAAACAGAGAGGGTACAATCTTCTATAAGAGTGTACAGCTGCTGGCGTATGCTGATGATATTGACATCATTGGTCTTAACCACCGCGCTGTTCGTTCTGCTTTCCCTAGAATAGATAAGGAAACGAAGCAAATGGCTCTCGTGGTGAACGAGGACAAGACGAAATATATCCTGTCATCAAACAAACAGTCGTCGCACTTGCGAATAAGCACCCACGTCACTGTTGACAGTCATAACTTCGAAGTGGTAGATAACTTCGTCTATCTTGGAGCCAGCAAAAGCACCAACAATAACGTCAGCCTCGAAACCCAATGCAGAATATTTCGTGGCAGCAGGTGATACTTCGGACTAATTGAGATATAAAGCCCTCTCGCGATGAGCAAAAACCAAACTTTATAAGTCACTCATAATTCCCGCCCTGCTATATGGTGCAGAGGGTTGGACGATGACAGCAACTGATGAGTCGACGTTGCAGGTTTTCGAAAGAAAAGTTCTGGGAAAGATTTATGGTCCTTTGCCCATTGGCCATGACGAATATCGTTTGCCGTCCGAATGGACGAAAACACTTAAGCTCTGAAAGTATTCGACGCAATACCTGCCGGCGGAAGCAGAGGAAGACCTCCACACGGTTGAAAGGACCAGATGGAGAAGGACTTGGCTTCGCTTGGAATTTTAAATTGACGCCACAATGCAAAGATTGGCTATAATCGCATAAGCGGTGTCTATGACGATAATGAAGAAGGTGTGATTTTGTGCTTCTTCATATTTACCGCTCATATTACTAACATTACCTTGCCATTTTATGCTAATATATGTAGCTTCTTCTTTTATAAATATATACTCAAGAATGCGCTTTATCGGTAATGAGAACATACAGGGTTTGTCCGGAAAGTAATATGACTGATTTTCTTTCGCTGGGACTGCACTTCGGAGCGTGCGCGCACCGACTGGATTCAATAGAATCTAATTAACGAACGAGCGACTGGTCACAAACATTTTCGTGTGGCGATTTTGTGTGAGTGGTGCCGTTCGTTAAAGCAGAGGTACGCAATTGTTGATATGATCAAGTAGGTTTACTCAGATGTTGCTTTAACAAGAAATGGTGTGTTTCGGTGGCACCAGACCTTTTTGGAGCGCCGGTCGCTGATGAAAGCCTTTCTGAGAAACCTGTGACTTCGACAAACACCGACAATGCGACTCGTGTGCGCAAAGTTTTGAACTCAGATCGTCGACTATTTATAAAAATCTAACGTAGAAGTCCTCAAGAAACTCAAACGAAGGGTTATCGGGTCCGATAAAACATCGAAACCGATTGGAAGTTGCACCACGACAACGTCCCTGCTCACACCGCCTTTCATGTGAACAGCTACAGCTACCTACAGCCCAGATTTAGCCCCCCGGACGGTTTTGGTTTGCCTGAATTGGCGGAAGAAAAACAAGCATTTTGAGATGACAGAGGGGATCAGCTCAGCCCATTTGAAAGTTTTTAATGAATTGTAACGATTGGCTCAATAATTTTTTTTAAATTGACTCAGTCATTTCAGTATGACCATGCGTAAGTTTTCACGATTCACACGATGAATTGAATTCTCCCAGAACGATTATAGAATCAGATTGGTTTGCTTTCAAGTAAGATTATTTATAACAAGTAGGAAAGGCTAATATTTGGATGAAACTTGCAAGGATAAAAACAAGGGGAATTGCTTCACGTGTTAGCAAAACTGTGCAAATAACTCACACACTAACCGTGCATAAAGTTTGTTAGGATAACGAAAGTCATTATACTCGTTTGTTCTCAATTTCGACTGAATGGTATATCATTATTATTATAAAATATCCGATATATTCAACAAAAAAGGTGAGGCATCAGCACTGGGATCCACATATTCAGCTTGTGAGGGAATGAACAGTTGCAATTTGTCTAGTACTTTCGGAGATAAGCGATTTCGCCTAATGGTGGCTATAACGCTCTCTCTTATTTATTACTCTTTTAATAATTTTTTACATAACCGTTATTTGAGTGGGCGGGGTTGACATCATCCATTTTCACATTGTTGTAAGAGTTTTAGTATTACATCTTGGATGGTTTGGAAGATATATACACTCAACTTATTATCGGGCGGGACCATTTTTTCAAAATGTCTCAAAATAAATAGATGCTTCTCTCTGCAACAGTATAAATAATGTTAAATAGGATCTTTAGTGTAATACATAATACATATAATAACAATACCGAACAGTTTTAAATGCAGCTATGAGAGAAAAGAAAAGAGAAAGAAATAAGGGTCACATGTTGGATGAGAGTCAATCAGTAAATGAAATATCCACCTTTTCCTAAAAACACCTCACATGGAAAGGCTTTCTTCAAAACTAATAATCATTGTAGGTGCAGGCTCAACCTGTCCGCTAAACACTCAAAAAAACTCTAAATGGAATTATTAGATTCAATTAGAACATTAAAAATCAACTTTTCAAGAAACAAATAAAATCGCTAATAACTGATTTTAACTATTGGACTACCACAGACAATCAAAGGGGAATATAAAAAATACATGCTTTTAACGTCAAATTTGGTAGTCCTCAATGATGGGTCACCTACTCATTTCTCGACTCACCAAAGTTTCACAAATGTCGACGCAATATTTTGCTCAGCAAACTTAGCGCCAAAACGATCATAGAAAATTCTAAAACATATACACGGAAGTGAAGCTTTTTAATGAAGGCATTAATGAAGACACTTTTATTAATGAAAAAATCAAAACATCGTCAAAGTTTAACACAGACAAAACGGATTGGTCTCAATTTGAAGCTAGCAGCGATGTCACGTCCCTGAAGTGAGAATCCGGAAGATCTGCGAAATACGCTTCAACAGCCGTTATGACCTTCTCATTTTTTTATATTTTTTCTATTTCAATGCCATTATAACTAGTTAATATAAAATAAACTAACGAACAATTTGTTTTGCTTATTGTATAATACAAAATAATTAATGGTGCTCTGCGTACGCGTTGCAGAGAATCTGGTTACTGTATAAGGTGATACGGTTTTTTGTGCTTAAGCCTTTCTTTCCATTCACTTCGAATGACAAGAGCCCTGGCTCCAGTGTTCACGTGGTCAGAAAGCCTTTCCATGTGAGACTTTGCACATTTTTTGATTGATGCAGCAACTAAGTCAATTCCGAGATCGCGTTCAGGATCGTGACTGCGAACATACCAAGGCGCATTGACGGCGCATCTTAAAACTTTGTTTTGAAATCGCTGGATTTGTGCAACAATGCTAGGGCTTGCGCAGCCCCAAAGTTGTATCCCATAAGTCCAAACTGGTCTGAACACCTGCTAGTAGACTAGAATTTTGTTATATGTGGATAATGCAGAGTTTCTACCCAATAGCCAATACAAGTTTCTAAATTTTATTTCTAATTCTTCCTTTTTCTTTTTGACATGTGCACTCCATCTAAGTTTTGTGTCCAGGGTCATGTCTAGGTATTTCGCGGTATTATGATATGGTATTTGCACACCGTTTAAGTACAGAGGCATATATCTAGTATTGTTGTATGTGAAATCAATATGTACTGATTTAGTCTCGTTTAATTTTATTCGCCATTTAGCTGCCCATTCATATATTTTGTTTAAATGTTCCTGCAATCTTGCAATTGATGCATTTTGTGTTTTGCCGACAGACAGAACCGCAGTGTCATCTGCAAATGTTGCTGTAATGCAATTGTCGTCATGTGGTAGATCGCACGTAAAGAGTAGGTAAAGGATGGGTGGTAACACACTACCCTGAGGAACACCAGCCTTTATTTCCTTTAAATCAGAGCACATATCTCCATGTTTAATTCGAAAAAAACGGTCCGAAAGGTATGATTTTAAAATATTGTAATATGTTTTTGGTAAAAGCATTTTAATTTTGTTTAGGAGCCCGCCATGGCAAACTTTATCAAAGCCTTTAGACACGTCGGGAAAAATGGCCGAGCAAACTTTTTTGTCTTCGAAGGCATTTTCAATGACTCGAGTTATTCTATGTTCTTGTATGTCAATAGTGGAGTGATTTTTTCGAAAACCAAACTGATGCGCCGGTATCAGCTTCCTCTCTTCAATTATGTTGTTAATACGCACAGCAAGCAGTTTTTGCAATAGTTTTGAGAGTATTGGCAGGAGAGATATGGGCCGATATGAAGTAATTTCATGCGCTGGCTTACCAGGTTTATTGAACATAATCACCTCTGCAGTTTTCCAATAAATGGATACGTATTGAAAATTTATAGTACCATTCATTATGGCAGTAATTTTACATATAACGATGTGAGGAAGCTGTTTTAGTATTTCACGGGTAATAAGGTCATACCCAGGCGATTTTTTACATTTCAGTTTTTTTATTTCTGCATATACCTCATCGTTAGTTACTAGAGGAATTTCGGTATAATTCTCGTAAGTATGAGRTTCCATTTCTGCTGCATTGRATGTGTCATATGGTTTGAAGACACCTTCAAGGTATGMMGAAAAAATATTTGCTTTYTCGATATCGCTCTTGGCCCATGTCTGGTCTGCTTTTCTGATTGGATGATGTTGAGTTACGGGTCGAGAAAAATTTTTTGTACACTTCCAAAGTGAATAATCTTTCCTATGGTCGTTAGATAAACTTTTCAGATAATAGCTGAGAGTTATATTTTTAAATGCCTTTATCTTATTGGTAAGTTTTTTACACAATTTGTTAAGACAACTTTTGTCAGATGGAGATCTTGTTTGTTGCCACTTTCGGCGTAATCTGCTTTTTTTTGCTACCATTTCTTTAATTTCTTTGGTATACTTATGACCTGCTGTGACGTTCCTTTTAATTGGTGTACTACTCCAGGCTGCATATTGAATTGTATTTGTCAAATTCATGATTTCGTTATCTAGTTCGGAATTACAACTTATTTTTACCTGACTATCAACATTGGATATCATTTGCTTAAAGTATTCCCAGTCAGTATTTTTATTTGTTAGCGAAAGTGGAGGTTCCTTAATAACAACACTTTCATGTAGTCTTAAATATACTGGTGAATGGTCAGAGGTCATATCCAAACCGCTTTCTATGGACATATAATTTGAGGAGATACGTTTTGTAATAAAAAATCAATAAGATCTGGTGTTTTTAGTGGATCTGTTGGCCAATAAGTTGGTGTTCCAGTAGACATGATACTGCAAGCAGTCAATTGAAGAGCTTTCAATAACTCTCTGCCCTTTGTGGTTATAAGCCTCGAGCCCCAGTGAGTATCTTTCGCATTATAATCACCACCCATTATAAATCGGTTTTTATGGCTATTAATCAATTCTACATAGCTATGACATTTTATTTGATGTCTTGGGGGACTGTAAACTACTGTAAGGGACAAGTTGTTTTCGCTATCTATCGTGACCGCTATTGCTTGAAATTCGTCTGTAGATATGCAATTTTCTTCGTGGTGTTTTATGTTGCTTCTTATTATAATAGCAGCTCCTCCGCGTGCACAATTGTTCGGATGTATTGCATGATACATTTCGAAGTTTGTGAGTTTAGTGTAAGTTTGCTTGCTAAAATGGGTCTCGGATATTAAGCATACGTCAATTTTTTCAGTAGCGAATATTGTTTCCAGCTCATTTTGGTCTTTAGTAAGGCCGTTTGCATTCCATAGCATAATTTTTAAGAATTTTGTCATATTTATTTATTTTTTGGACTGCTTTTTCGAGCTTCTGAAGCCTCTTCTCAAGTGCAAATGTAAACTCATTTCGTTTCGTAAGCTTTTCTAAAATTTGTTGAAGAATGCTAGCATCATTTGAACAAGTGTTCTCTTTTACAACTTGCGAATAAGTTAGTTCATTTGCTGTTGAAACTTTATTTTCAGACATTGGTTGGCGTATTGCGTTTTCTGAGAGGCTTTTGGTATCTCTTACAATTGAGCTTTTAGGACGTGGGTTGTTTTTCTTTGTGCCAGTTCTTTGGTCACGAATCTTTTGCAGTTCTTTCGCAACTACGCATCCTCTGTAGTTAGTAGGATGAGCCTCACCACAGTTACAACATTTTGGTTGATTGTGATTAGGTTTTTGACACTCTATGGTCTTGTGCTTTATGACCTTCTCATTTGATGAAAAAATATTTTTTGAGTTCTGGAAACACATGGAAATTGCTGGGGGCCAAATCTGGTGGATGCTGCTACAATTCGAACTTTAATTCATGGATTTTAGCCAGAATGCTCTTGTGTCAAGGTGTATTGTCCTGATCGAAAATGATTTTTTTCTTGCGTAAAGCGGGTCTTTTTCACGAATTTTTGCCTTCAACTGGTCCGAAAGGTTTCAATAATATTATATTCATAATTAATTGTTTTAGCAGTTGGCAAGTAATCCGTAAACAAAATTTCTCTCGCATCCCAAAAAAACTGATGCTATAACCTTTTTGGCCGATTTCCGGATACGAACTTCTTTCGAAGCCGAACAACCACGTTCACACAAATCTTTAACCATAGTGATGAATCGATGCACAAAATAACCTTTATCCTTTTTTAAATGCTCCAAATGTTACTGAGAAAGTCGCATTCGAATGCGTTTTTGGTCCATTGTTAGCGAATACACCCATTGTACGCACAGCTTTGTAAAACCAAAAACTTCACTTAAAATATAGCTCACATTGCCTAATGAAATGTGTAGAGCCTTTATTATATCTATGTATTTTGGCTTTGATTTCTGGTGTTGATGCACTTTTTGGACGTACTTTACGTGTATCTTCAGCAACACAGCTTTCCACTGTTTTAATTTTAGTGGAACAGTCATTATACACTTTTAGCGTTCGTTCGTTAATTTCTTTTGGCGCTGCACCTTCCAAAATAAAAATTTTATCACTGCTCGTTATTTAATTCCTTCCAATGTTAAAAAATCCAACGGCGACACTAAATGGCTTGTAAACAAAGAATGAATTGACAGATTGAAATGAAACTTCACATACGTTCTTATGACGAGTGTACTAACAAAACAAAAAAAAAAAAACAATAAAAAACATTTAGGCTAGTGGCAACGCTCTCTCTTATCGAACGACAAAATTTTTTCAACAACCTTAATCGGTAAACCATCTGAATAAGAACATTTCATTGTTTAGGATTGGGCGGAATTCAAAAATAAAGAAGCCTTGTATAGCTCAACAAGAAAAACACCTTTCTTTGACAGAATTTCATATTACAAAAAATTGTTCACATGGCACATCTCAAGTCGAAGCCATGTTACTACACTTGTACTACTGGACTTCGAAAGGACTTTTGATCTAATAGGTATAAACTTTGTTCTTTGTCAGCTAATAAAATGGAACGCACATTTAGAGTTAAATTTAATAACAAATACACTCATAGGCTTCCTTTATCAAATGGTATTGTCGCAGAACCGGTAATTTGCAAAAGAAGCTATGCCTATGTTATATAAGTGCTTCTTGAGCTTACAGTGGCCAGTCTAGAATCGACAAATAGGAAGTGGTAGTACATATTTAAGCCTGCCGAGGTTTTAACCACCCATTAGCAACTTGGCATAAAGTATGCCTTGGAGTTGTTACCAATACCTCTCCACATAACCTACTTAATCCTTCCCCCTTGCGGAGCAATTCCCATATGGTATGAGGACCCACCGCAATATGGGGTTCGGATCCTACCATGTCTGTGGATGCTGCCAGTTCATTCCCGGCTATATTTTTGAGACCAGGCACCCAAGTAATCTGCACTTGGTCATGAGTGCATGGTTGGGGTGAACCTTAGTGTACCACACATGCTGATGAGCGCCGCCCACTGAACGCTTTCTAGTTCCTTCGCATGTGTGGTCTTTCCTAGAGCTCTCCACCACATAAAGACATCATAGAACATAATGGGATTCACTATGGTGTCGAAGAGCCAGAGGACCACTTTCGGTGAGAGACCCCACCTTCTTCCAATGCCTCCTCTACAGCAGTATAAGGCAATCGATGCCTTTTCTGGTTTCTCTTCGATATTCGGCTTCCAAGAAAACTTCCTATCCAACATGAGATATCCCTAGATATTTCACTGTGTCCACTGGTTGCAGACGCATGTCTCCCATTTGCGACAGCGGTACCGCCGGGATCTTCTATCTTCTGGTGAAAAAAGCCGTCTCAATTTTGTGAGACCGTTTTCGACTGCCCAATTCGTTACGACGCTGAGTAAACAGTACTCAGGAACTTACGTTTGACCATAAGCGCTACATCGTCTGCATAGGCAATCACCCTGCAGCCCCGATCTTCAAGTTCTTTAAGCAACTATTTTACGATCAAGATCCATAGAAGGGAGGAAACAATTCCACCTTGTGGTGTTTCGTCGTACACGCGAGTTACGGTTTCTTCTCTCATCCGTGTTAGCAAATATATACAAGTGATTTCCTTGGAGTCATGAATCACTGACCATTAGATCAGCAGCTTTAGTCTGCGCCAATGTGTGGGTGTACCGCAAAAACTCAAAATATGCTGCGTCTGCTGCTTTGGTCACGTACTGGCGGATCATGCGATGTGGTGCACAACTGCATGTGGTCAATTGATGTAACTTGAGATGCAACCCGCGCGTTCCCCCATTTCGTATTAATCACTCTGTCAGACAGAAGTCTGTGAATGGGCTGCTTAAGGTTTGATGCAACCCAAAGATTGTAGAGAGCAGTAGTGTCCGCCTCCGGCAGGACGTTGTTGCATGGTTCCTCTATATTAAGGAAACTCCCGGAATGCGCCCCTTATATAACTGTCAATCAGTCTCTCCATATTTTTTAGCAGGAAAGCAGAGAGGCTGATAATCCTAAAGTCCTTGGCCGTAACGTGGGAAACCCTGCCAGTCTTCGGGATGAGCGAGACTCTGACTCGTGTCCAGGCCCCCGGGATGTAACCCAGACTTATGCAGTTCGCATAGATCCCGTCCCGGGGACTTGAAAGGTTTGAACGTATTGATCACCCTGGGTAATCACCGGTCACCCAGGAGCCAGACAAGAGATATCATTGGTTCCGACGAACCTTTGAGGACGTGTAGCTCGGGAAGTGAGCATTAAGAAGCATCCGAAGTGTTTCCTCGCTGCTCAAGGCACGATTCCCATTTGCATCTTTACGATAACCCGGAGATACGGAGTTCTTTGCGAGAATACCCCCGAATCTAGAAGACTCGTAGCAGCTTTTCCATGAAGACCTCTTTGCATTCCTTAACTCAGACTTGTATATTGCAAGTCCCGTTTTATACAGCACCCAGTAGTCAGTAGACTCACTCCTACGGGCCTTGTTGAATAAACGTCTGCAGGACGCTCTGATTTCCGATAGTTACATAATCCACCAGAGCCTTTCGGTGTCTTCAGTGGACATGAGCTCTCCTGAGCAGTTTTGCATGCTGAGCTAAAGGCTTCGAACCACCGTGTTCGTGGTGATTAATAAGTTTCCCTTCGGCGCCCGTGGAAGAGTTTGACGGAGCTTTTTGCCGTACATTTCCCAGTTTGTTTTCCTCGGATTCCTAAAATATTTTCTAGGCGGACATTACCGGACTAGATTGAACCCAATATACCTATGACCAGAGAAGGCGTGCTCGTCAAGTACCTTATAGTTTGAGATCAATTCCGTCTGAGGTCCAGAGACTCCTCCTTGCAGGCAGTCACAAATTTAGGAGAGTTTCCTTTATTACAAATGCACAGCTTTTCTGTAACAATGATGCCAATAACGACTAACCTCTGTTATTTGTGCTCGAGCTACACAAAATTGGATGCCACGAGTTGTCGTCGGAACCAATGATGACGGCAGTTCCTCTTCGAGACGCCTCAGCCAAGGTTTTCCTCAACAGAAACGGAGGTGGTTCCATCTCATCGTCGTGCGGCATATATGCAGGGATTATCCAGAGATCTCCGGTGTCACACTCCAGCTTAGCCGTCACCATATCAGCGTTTCTGGAATTTGATAAAGGAAAAGTCGTTAGTTCATTTCGGACCATCATGCAGGATCTGCTTCTACCTATATCGTTGGTCGCCAACAGCTTTTGACTCTTCGTTCACAGTCAGAGATGCCGTTACTCATCAGCCACGGTTCCTGGATCAAGACGACATCTAAAAATAGACGAAGCTGTAAGTTGACGGTGGTCGCCTTTGCATGTAGGAGGTATCTCATCCTTCAGACTCTCCTCCAAGAGCTCTAGCTCAACGCTCACCTACTCAAACAGCTGTTCGATACTGAAGGCAGAATCGCCCCCAGAAGTCGCGATGTCAGAGAGACTTGGGTCGTTTCACCATCATCATCCGTCATGCCCACCGCATCTGAAGGCTGAGCGGCCCTGGCAATCGTCGAGAGTATTTTGAGGACCACCTGTTCGAAATCATAGCTAATGGCTCCCTTAGTTTTGCTGAGAGGACCGCCGGATTCTGCATTTAGCAAAATCAGCGTTTGCCGATATGATTCGTCGGTTCTATCCAACCTAATTACACTCCAGTCACGGCTCTTGACTCCTTTTCAAACCTCCCACACTCGAGAGATGGCCTCCTTGTAGAGATCAGCCGATCGCTCATCGGCACATGTTATGAGCTTATGAAGCCCATGGTGCCAATCGGCACTCTCACACCCTAGGGGGACACCATCCACCAAACATCTCTGCTGCGGTCGAGCACGCCTAACTCTATTGAGCCGAGTCTTCCCTCTCGTGCGGCTTTAGTCGCTTGACCGCTGGTTTTGGTTCTGGCCGCTAAGCGGACATCAGCCTTCAGCTTCCTAGCTATCGCTGTTTTTCTTCTACCGCTTGTAGAGCCCTTCATGATTTTAGCAGAGGTTCTTTTGCTGGTGCTGGGGATTCCGAAGCATATGAAAACTTTACCAATGTCGGTTGCCGGCGGAATTCCACCGTTTTCCCCACCCTACTACTCAGAGAGTGAAGTAGATTCCTACACAGGTCTTGGTACGCCAGCAGCTGTACACTCTTATAGAAGATTGTACCTGCTCGATTAACATCTGCAGCTCGAATTATTTTCTCCAGCAGCAGATTGAAGTATTCGCACGATAGGTAGTTGCCTTGTCTGAAACCTAGTTTGTACCAAACGGCTCGAGGAGGTCCTTCCCGATACTGAGGGAGGCAGCTTATTTTCGGGCTGTCAAAAGCAACTTTGAAATCAACGAAAAGGTGGTGTGTGTCGATTCTCTTTGCAAGGGTCTTTTTCAAGATTTTGCTCATGGTGAATATCTGGTCAGTTTCTGATTTGCCAGGCCTAAAGCCACACTGATAAGGTCCAATCAGTTTGTTGACGGTGAGCTTTAATCATTCTTACAATGCGCTCGATAGAACCTTAAATATATGTGATGTTTAGAATATTTATTTCACTATAGTTGACACAATCTGGTTTCCCTTTTGGTGGATTGGGCAGAGCACACTTAAATTCCAATCCTTGGGCATGCTTTCGTTCAACCATATTTTACAAAGATGCATGCTCCTTATCAAGAATAGCTCGGCCGGCAATCCCTTGGCCCGGAGCTTTGTTGTTCTTCAGACGGGTAATTGCTTTTCGAACTTCTTATAGTCGGCCAATGGAACGTCTGCTCCACTTTTCTCTCATCATACCAGATGTTCTTTTGAATTTTCCGAAAGTCTATTCATCCGTAAAGAGCTTGAAATGCTGTTCGAAAGTTCCCTTATTCCGAGATCAGTATCAACCCATCCTAACCTGCCCTTAAAGTCGCCAATCACGATTTTGTCGTTGCAGCTATCGTAGGAGCGCTCTAAGCACTCATAGAAAACATTTGTGGTCACATTGTCCTTCTCCATCGCCCAACCCTGTGGAAGGATGTTACGCCTTCTCACTTTGGTTCGCCTTCGAACGGATATTCTTACTTAGAAGATACCTGGTCTAAGACTGGAAGTCGTGAGCTGCTTGAGCCATTTGTAAAAGAATCGTTTTTGAGCACTCCCAAGTGAATGGCGCTTAGAGAACTTTCCTTGTGTGGACTTTTACACATGACTCCGTTCTCTGAATTCGTTATTTTGATAGAGCATTGAGCTTTCCTAGAATCATATATCACCTTGAGATTTTTCTATGCAAATCAAGGAACCTATTCTCCAAATTGAAGCAGACGTACCGCAGGGAAATATCTTAGGCCCAATTTTATTATTTATGTAAGAGGCCTACCATACTGTATCCCATACTACATAATTGCCAATTATTTTATACAATAATTACAATAATAATACCAGTATGGCCATATGGTCCACATCTTTAAGGTAGCAATAGTGAATAGAGTTAAAATATTAAACTTATTTACTTATTACTTACTACTAAAAAACATTGGATCCATGGTATATCAGAAACGCTGATGTTCATCGTGCCACGCACCGAAGAAATTAGATTTTAGGCAGAGGCCCACTGTAAAATGCTTAATGAACATGTGAATAGCGGGGTGAGAAATCTTCTCCTAAACATATGTCTCTGTGATCACTTATGCCGAAAATTATTTAGGTGATTGTTAAAATACCAGGGAATTACGAATTTCTAGGTTATCTTTGTAAGCTATTAAAATCAGTCTGTTCGTTAGTTTTATAAAACTAGTTGTGGAGCTATTAAATAAATTCACCTTAATTTTTTAACAGACTTCGTATATATAAGTAATCAGGATAACGAGAGGAGATAAAATCCACATCAGTAAAAATTTAGACATTTTATTGAAACTTTAAAGACGTGTTTCATCGCATCTTAAGAGGTATTGACGGACAACTGCCACGCCCACAAATCCGATTAATCGAAAATGTATAGAGTACTATTACTAAGCCAAAAATTAAGATACGGAATTGGTATTTAAAACAGCAAATCTCACTTCCTAATGCATCTGTGGTTTGAAAATGTTAAAAAGGGTGTCATGTTCCCGCTCCGCAATATATTTAAGACTGTATATGCGTCTCCCAAACCGCTTAAGCTGTATCAACCAAAAATGAATAAGTCCAATATTTTTAATACCGTCTGCCAAATATGAAAATGGTTGAAATCAAATGATAACCCCGCCAATTTTTCATCGGTCAGAAGATCAGAAAGGCAAATTACAAATTCGAAATAACGCCAAAAAAGACGTGGAATGATTTTTACGAAAAATTGGAAGGTTGTCAAAAACCTTCAAGAGTCAGGCTCATTTTTGCAAAAAATCGCATCCCCTTAGGGTATTTAAAAGATGGGAATGGTACTTGGACTCTGCGCTATCAGGACACTCTTAAGCTGTCCCCAGACTTTCCTTCCCTTGGGTGAATAACTCTCAGATTTCTCGGACTGCATATCCCTCTATCGAGACTTTTGAACGAAAGTCAACTGGAGTGAACGATCAATTCATTCAAAAGATTTTCTTGGCCGGAAGCCATTATACCAGCGAAGTGTCACACCTTCATACCCATCTTAATGGTACCCCAATAATACAGTTCGCATAGATGGAGATATATTCCTAAGGCTCGGAAGCATATTAAGGATGTGTTCGTGCCGTAGGCACGTAGAAGATCGCATGTGTCGGCCACGGATTTCAGACCCATCAGTCTCTGCAGATAAGGGGTATTCCCAAGAATTCGACTTTCCAGACATGTCTATTGCAAAGGTAGGTAGGTGGACACTGCCTCGCACATTCTTGTCTCCTGTTTCAAGAAGAACAAGGAGTTTGCAGTGGGGTCTTCCTCGGTATCGAGGTAGCATTCAACAAGCTTCTGCCAGAAGCGGTTATTACAGCTATGAATTGCAGGAGGTCCGGGCTACTCATCTCTCTCAGGAAATTCATTTTTCTTTCAGTGGTTGTAGGAGTTCTGATTCAGTGTCCAATCCGATTGAGATTAAAGGGTGTATAACGTAATGCCGACAATAAAAATCTCGGAATTTAGAACCTCGACAGTCAAAATACCGACAAATTAAAACACCGACAAATCAAAACTGCTCTTGTAGAACCCCCAAAGGTGATCTAGTCACCGATGCCCAGAGCATACTTAAATTATGGAGGGAACACTTCTCCAGCCTGCTGAATGGCAGTGAACG
>NW_017536753.1:271357-276237 GCF_001853355.1 Bactrocera latifrons | reverse complement strand
TCACTTGGAATATCTAATTGGCGCCACGTAGCGAAAAGAAGAAACGACTGGCGCGCTGTTGTTAACTCGGCTATAATCGCGTAAGCGGTGTCGACGCCAATCAAGAAGAAGTAGACAAATCAAAACACCCACAAATCAAAAGAAAGATAAATCAAAATATCGAAAAATCAATATGCCGAAATTTCAAAATAGTCAATACCGAAAAATCAAGAATAGGTGGCGTTGTTCCTTCGATGCCCTCCAGCCTCGAACACGCTCAGGATCATAACCCTTCTTCTTCTTCTTATCATCATAACCCTTAGTCGGTACAATTCTCTTTCTGTGCTTCAATTAGCTGCATATTTAAATTTTGTCGATATTGTCTTAAATCTATTGCGGAGCGGGAATATGACACCTTTTTTAGGATTTTCAAACCACAGATGCATTCAGTAGTGAAATTCCCTTTTTTAAATACCAATTCCGTATCGGCATTTTGGTTTGTCGGTATTTTGATTTTTCGGTGTTCTGATTTGTCGGTATTTTGATTTTGATGCATTTTTAAATTTTGTCGGTATTTTGATGTGTCGGCATTTTGAATTTCGATATTTTAAGTGTATCCCCGATAAAACCAAGTCGGCATTTTCAGTTCTCGGTATTTGGTTGTTGGTACTTTGGTGTGTCGGCATTTTGAACTTCAGTATTTTAAGTGTGTCCCATAAAAAGAATTATAAACATAGAGAACAAAGGCAAAGTATAAATCGTCTCCTGAAAAGCAAAATAACGCATCATCAAAATATTCGAAATTGAGTGGCTTATTGATTACGCTTCACTACTTCAAATTACATAGATAATATTGCATATGTTCAACATTTTCAGATTCTGAGGTCAGATATAAACCAGTTTTAACCAATATTAAGATTTTGTTTAATTCATGCTCCATTTTATTTCGTGTTTCATTCATGCCCCAAACCGTAACACCTTTCACACCCACATCACAGCTATGATGGCGAAACAAGCGTTAACTTTCCAATATCGTGTCAGTTTAAGTTGAAGTCATCAGGTCAGTCTGAATTGAAGTTTTTCTTAAAAAAATGGCACTCGTTCTTTCAAGTCATGGCATTTTATGCGAATACTTTACGTTTGTTCTTACAGGGTAGTTTTATAATTTAGAGCATTTTAAATATTCAGCTTCACGAAATCTTTTCTCATATGTATATCAGCAAATGATTTTCTTTTTACATTTGAATTCAATTTTATAGTCAAAATAGTAGTCCGCTCCACGCATTTTTTTTTGTGTGCCCTTTCACATTTCCCCTTATTATTTAAAAAAAAATAGCGATTTGCTTTGTGAGATGCTGCTGACGGCAATCCAAGTTAAAAATTTTTAAAAGCACTACTACTGCACTAGACTAATACGAACCATTTGGCAGCATTACTAAAATTCGTGACAAAAATCGTAAGATAAAACATAAAGAAATGGAAACAATGATGTTCATTTGAATTCAATAATAAAACAAAGCAAATAACGCTTTGCCGGCCAATTTTATAAACACCTAATCTGATTTTTATTTGGAATCATAATATGAAGAGTACACAAATATAAGTCAATACACCATTTACCTAATTTGTGACCTCCTTGACAAAATGTGATAATTATTTTAAAATATTTATTTAATTTTGTTAAGTTTCATTTATATTTATGCAAAGCCAAATCCCTCTGAGCACTCATGAATGGCTTTAAGCAGGCTGCTTCGTAATTTTTCATATGACTTGTACATAGGCAAATCCAACTGGTTAAAGCTGAAAAAAAAGAGTAATAAGTTAGGTTATAAAAATTAATTATAGAAGTCTTCCATGTAAAAAACGTATACATCCTAAAAATATGGATATCATTTCTTAAAAAAGTTTATTTATAAGTTTAATAAAAGTCTATAAAGATTGGTCATATGCCGAAACATTTTTATTTAATTTTTACTTCTCTAAAGACACTTCTTTAGCGTCTTGACCACAGAAAGTTAATTTATTTCTTAGCAACTGCTAAGCAGTTTATTTATATAGTGGCTGACAAAGAAATTCGGACACGAACGTATGTTATTAGTGAATATTCTATTAAAGATAAAATGAGATATTAAGCCCCTGTGATAGAAGTTGTTGCATTAAATCTTTTATTGCAAATTTTTTTAAATATTTTTCAAAACCCGAATTTTAAGCTAACCGAATTAACACCAAGGATAAAGCATTTTTGAACTTTAAAAAGCATTAAAAAACTACCATGTTCCTTAACACTCGAATAATTAACTTTAAACGATTGGAGAATGTTTTATGTTCTAATTAATACAATAATAACCATTTTTGTTGTAAAAGCGGAAGAGTATCAACAAATTGTAGACCTTGATCGTTCGCGAAACCTATCATTTTGCAAAAACGGAAGAGACATTATTATATATTTTGCTTAATTATTGGGATGATAGCCCCGCCCACTCCTCATATTACAATTATGTTGAAAAGTATTTAAAGTGCAATACTCTCTAAGTAAATATATCAGAAGCGTTAACCCTTTCGAATCTACTGAACTACTATAAACTATTCACTTCTTCGGAATATATAGTTTTTTCCTCGGATTTTCATTTAAGGAACTACATATATGTATGTCCCATTAGGTTTATTTGTTGGTATTAAACGAACAGCCACCAAAACCGGTAAAATTTTATGAACACAACTTTTTCATTATTATTTTCATACAAAAACAGCTCATCTAACCGATACACTCCAATGACCACATCAAACTTGGACGTGAGGTCATTCAAACATTCCTATGAGAGGCTATCAGATAACAACCACCTCTACTTTTCATATAACAAATTTTTAAATTCCATCTGCTTGTTTTACTTTACAGTAAACAAATCAAACATAAAGTTACCAGAATACAAATTTGCATCAATAGTGCTCTGAAGGTATTTAATCTTACGCCAAAAACGTGTGTAGAGGTCAAGAGTTGCAACTCAGAATTATATTTCCACATAACAAATAAATACGGATCATATCAGCTAGGAGTAAATAAATTACGGTTAAGTACATCATTAGTTTCCCTTTAGAGACTGTTTAGGCACAAAAATAAGAATACCCACTGAGACTTATGTACCCTTACGTTTTGAAAATATTTAAATTTTTTTGATTGTTGAGCTTCCATAACTCGAAATTCTATAAATTGAAATTCTGCATAACTCGAACTCTGGAATTGGCAATTGGTCAAATTTGATAAAAAATTCCTTGCATAAATCAAACTTCTTTAACTTTAAGTTCTCCATAACTCTAACTCTTGAATAAGCAATAGAAGTAAAATTTTATAAAAATTTCCTTCCATAAATTGAACTTTTAAATTGGCACATGATTCTCTTAGCCGCACTTTTCGGGTAAGTCCCACTTTGTAAACAATTGCACATATAGAAGTCCCTTCAAATGTTAGTATTACAGATTATAATGAGGTGGACAATGAGGTTTTCTCAGCCGGATTTATAACAGATAATATTATAGAACCGAATATTTCAACCGACCGAACGATTATGGCTTCTAATGTTATGGAAAACAAAGAGGATCCTGAAGAAGAAATTATTCAACAGCAAACCAAAAATAATTAACGTTCACTACACAGCACTAAAGATATTAGTTTATCGTTTCACTAAAACAAACAAGCAAAACGTATATGTTCAGCCAAAAATTATGGGATACATGTTTTATGTACATAGGCACTATATGCGAAGTAAATAAATAAAACCGTACATACATCTATTTTTAAAGCTTTTTACAAAATTGTATACTGTAATGAAAAATTTAATATCTCGAAGCCTCTCTAACTTAAACTTTTTTGTGGATTATGGTGGTTCAGGTTAAGGAAGTTTAACTGTATGTTGAACCACAAATACATAAATTTTATTGTCTTTAAATTTCGGGCAGAGCATATTTCCATCAGCGGCGTAACCATGCATGATATCATTTCTTGCCCTTGAAGAGGTGGACTATGAACTACATGAGCGGTCGACAATCATTGCACGATATTGACGCCGGGCAATGGAATCGATGTGCATGTGCTCAAAAGAACAAAAGACTTTTCTCGCTTCGCTTTTGGAAGGTACTTAACAATCTCCCCCACTAAATCCACTAACGACCCTATTCACGAACTGCACGGATGAGTAATTTTTAAATTAAATTATATATCCCAAAGCCGCAAAACGGCAAAAAAGGTTTTATTTATTAAAAATAGCAGAAACTTAAAAAATATAAAAATTATTTGTTCTAAATGAAAGCCTGATAAGTTACAAATGAAGTAGGACTGAGATTAACAAAATGACTTTTGACTGGTTCACTTGGGTTATTTTATTTATATTACTTCCGATGGTTAAATAAATAGCGCATAAAGAACGCAGAAGAATAAAGAGTACATGTGGTGAAGTTATGATATGAGCGGTAGAAGTGTTTAAAGCAAAGCTGTCATCACTGCTGCGCAACTACAACACGAAAAAAATTTAAAATGCAAAAATCTCGCTGTTAAGACCGAAAATGCGTTGGTGGTAAATTCTGTAAAGAGGGGCTAACAATATTATTTTGAGCAAAATGGCTAGACAAAAAAAGCTGCTTTTGGTCAAGAGAATTTCTAATTTTAAATAATTTTAAAACATACATTATTTTATAAATTACAACTTATGTTAATTTTTGCGACTCTAAGAATACAAAATTACATATTAGTTTGTCAAAAAAGTCTTGCGGTATTTTCGCCAGTTGGCGCTGAGAGCGCGTAGTTCTAGTTTTTCTCGTCGCATCGGGTCATGCTGTACCTTTTTGGAAAGCTCATTTCACGCGCTAACACGTCTTTGATTGATTGTCGTTTCTTTTAAGTCGTTCGT
>NW_017536753.1:243479-271236 GCF_001853355.1 Bactrocera latifrons | reverse complement strand
GCCGCCAATAAAATTAGTGCAGTTTATGGACCCGATACAGTTTCCATTTCCACCGCACAACGATGGTTTCAACGTTTTCGTTCTGGTGTAGAGGTGGTCGAAGATGCGCCACGCTCCGGAAGGCCTGTCGTCGAAAATTGCTATAAAATTGCTGAATAGGTCGAAAGAGACCGGCATAGTAGCAGCCGTAGCATCGGTCAAGAGCTGGGAATGAGTCATCAAAAAAAATTTTATGAACAATTCAAAATTCAATAAAAATACCGCAAGACTTTTTTGACAACCTAATATAATTTTCTATAGCCCCATATTAAGATAGCTTTCCCAGCCAAAAAAGGCATTGCGACGGTGGGTGAACCGATTATGAGGAATTGTACTGTTTTCACACTCGTGGATGAGTCTCTAACGCCAACGATTGCGCCCACGTCTTGACAAAAGAGAAGGGAGATATGACCAAAGACGCCGTTTATGAGCGGCTGAAACGTGTTTAAGACGACTGCCCCCGCCAGAATGGAAAAATTGTGCTTTGTGATTTTAATGCCAAGCTGGGATAAGAAGGCATCATTGGTACAACAGCTGCAAAATTCAGCCTCCATGGCGAAAGCAAAGTTCAAAACTATTGCTTATTCTGATAGATGGTCAATCAGTCTTGTCTTACAGCAAAGCACGCCCGTCAACAAACACAGGGAAGATAAGACGTCGAGGAGCTACAATCACAACCTTCATTTAAACGGTTTTCTACTCGACTTGCACTCCTGCTCTCCGAGAGTACTCATCACCAACTCGGTATAAAAGAACTGTGGACGGTATTTCAAACGCTTTACGCACAGCTCCAAGCAAAACCATTGGTTTTCGTAAAAGTCGAAGAAGAGTTGGTACGATAGGACTGTCGCGTCGCAGTGGAGAGAAAGTGGACAGTCTTGTGAGGTAGGCGATCGATTACAACACGAGAGGGTGGGATAGATACCGAGAGTTGAAGAGGGAAGAGAGTGGGATACCGTTTTTAAGGTAAAAAAAATCCAGTGCTAATGCTATTTACTTCTTAAATATGAATTGAGTAATTTTATGCGGACCTTTTGTACATTATTGACCATAATTTTGAAAACCTAGGCTAATTTTCTTATGCAGAAATATTAAAGCACAATCCGGTAACGGAGCTTCACCCAGAAAGTCTTGAGAAAAAAACACTTTGCGGCGTTCACCATAAATTGTATGGAAATTATCCGAAAATAAGGAATTAAGAATAATCATTCAAATTATAATCAAATCTTCCCCCATCGTTCTCTAATATTTTTTTTTTCATTTAAAATTTTTTGGCGGACATTTAAAGTAAAAACCGCTATTTCCACTAAAAAAAAAAATCCGACATTTTTGGGGGTAAACCATCCTTAATGTAAAAACAAAATTTACTATACGATGGTAGTAGGTATTTTATATGTCAAAAATAAGTAGAATGTTTGAAATGAATCGGTCAAGTAGTTTTGAAATGACAGTAAACAAAACGCGTCTAAAATTTATAAACTAAAAAGTGTCGAAAAAAATTACCCTACATTGTCAGAAGTATGATTAATAAAAATTACTCAATTTTTGTTTAAGAAATAAATTTGCAAAATATGTAATTTTTTACAATGAAAAAGTTACACTCCCCCACCCCCCTGACAAGGTAAATACAACCATCTATAGGAGAATACAGTTGCTAGCGTACGCCGATAATATTATAGCCTATAGCATTAGCCTCAAAAACCCTGCGGTTAGTTCTGCTTTCTCCATACTGAAGATGGAAACGAAGCCTATGGATCTTGTTGTGAAAGAGGATACGACGAAATATCTCCTGTCATCGCACAACGAGTCATCGCATTCGCATGATTGTCACAACTTTGAAGTTGTAGATAACTTCGTCTGTTTTGGAACCACCAACAACATCAGCCTTGAAATCCAAGGCAGAACCACCCTTGGCAACAGGTGCTACTTTGGACTGAGTATGCAATTGAAAAGTAAAGTCCTCGCTTGTGTTGAGGCATGGGCAATGACATCATCTGATGAGTCGGCCTTAGGAGTGCTCGGGTGAAAGATTTTACGGAAGATTTATGGTATTTTGCGAATCGGCAACCTTTGTGGAAAAAAATATTTTCTTTCTGTACTCACACTCGGGTTGGCTTTATAACTATAATATTCAATATGTTCGATATCTTAGCAAAACTAACTAAGTACTACTAGTACTAAGTGTACTACTGATTCTCCCTATTATATCCCATTTTATGCCGATCAGTGTTTGAATTATCTTCATAAAAAATGTTCTCATGTCAGAAATTAATGCAATCCATCCAAATCTTGCCTTATCCCCTTTAACTTGATACGATATGATTTCCGACTTTCACCTGGTTTAACCATTTAGGTCGGAAAATATTTGGGATACTTTAAGGATATTAAGTAGACACGTTTTTTTTAAGTAAGCTCTTTTCTAGCCGTGAATATGAATTAAATATTTATGTCCAGCCTAAGCTCTCTTACCTGTTTAAGCAACAAATTACTTTAAAATCTTTAAGAAATTGTATGTTGTTTTTTTAAACAAAAAAGGAATATACGTTTTCTAGGGCGGAAAAGGTTTTGATTACTTGACTCAGTATTGGTTGATCAAGCGTCATTTTTTACAGTTTTTCTTCGATAGAGACAAAAATACAAGCCAGGCGGCTGAAAATGTTTTTCGATTGCCTAGAACTAAACATGGCACAAACTGTTTGGTACCATTTTAATAAGTTTGGATACAAATAGAAGCTCGATGTATACACCCCACACGGAATAACGCAAAAAATTTCATGGATAAGTACTATCTACCGCTGCTGAAGCCAATGACTCGCCAGAAACCCCATGAGCTTGGTTGGGTGGTTCTTATACTTATAAACCGGACACGGTAACAAGTGATTACCGCCACATTCTGCATATGTCTAACGATTTTTTTTTGGTGAAAAATTCGCCTCAAAGGAAGCTTGGAAGTTGACTATCCAATTTTTTTATGCCAATAGGAACGAGACTTTCTGTAGCAGTGGCATTATGAAATTGAGAATTATATTAATTGCAAAAAATTAACATATTTGGATGTGCGATCCTGCAATATGTAAAGATTGTTTTTAAACATGTGGTTTTAAAAGAAATAAACCGCAATAATGCGCTGAATATTCTCTTTCTTTGCGTCAACGTCAGCGAATGTTAAATTAATAAATAAAGGCTATATAGCATTCAAAATTGACTGTAATATTTCATTTTTGAAGAAATATAGACCAATGATTTTCTCTGCCTATAGAGCAAACCAAATAGTAACTTTTCGAGGATGTAACGGCGTATCAATAATGGCTTGTGGTTTATCAGCATTCCAAATGCGACAATTTTGTTTATTAATGTACCTATTTAACCAAACCTGAGCTTCAACGCTGAACAAAATTTTCTTGTGAAAGTCGGGATCGGTGGACATTTCGTTTTGGAATCATACCCCGAACGTGCGAACGTGTTCTGCAAGATCTTTAATAAAGCATGGGTATAGCTCTAATCATTGAAACCAAGTTAATAGTTAAATACTTTAAAGTTATTGTTCTGACTAAATTATTATAAATGGTTATATACATATATAAGAGAACTTTCAAGTGTATTATCATCATAAAAAATCCATATTCAATATCAATAGAAAGCATGTTAGGAGTAATGCCTTCACACAAAGTTTCATCCAGTTTGTACGGTTTGCCATTGTTTCAGTTTGTGGAAGGCCGTTGAAGTCATTGCACTTGAAAACGCAGATAACAAAATTGGGAAGCATTCTTCAAAGTATTCGGAAGCTTTGCTAAAATTTTTGACAGAAATCGTAAAATGTAGCACAAGATTAATTAGAATTTGCAGTTATGTTTAGTATAATAAAATTAATGTAAAGTAGTCAAAAGGTTCCAATTTTTTAATATTTAATTGAATTGAATTTTATGTTTCGAGTAATTTATAAATAAGTCTATTTAAAGTGAAAACGTTGGTAAAGCAGAAAATAGACATTATTATGTTTAAAAAGCAACAAAAATATGTAAGGACTGAGAGTGTTCTCCGCCAGCCAGGAAGAGGACGTCAAAGTAAGACGAATCAACAGGAAGACAGGGTATGTAATGAGAATATTTTTGGGGGACTGTTTTAAAACTGCTCCAGAAATTAGTGGAGAGCTTCAGCTCATGCTCACCTAATAAAACTAAATAGTTGAACTGTAAAAGATATTTTGAGGATTGAGGAAATAACCCTGCTCTCAACCGTATTGAGAACTTGTGAGGATTTAAATAGCACGCAATTCTACCCCACAAAATACTTATAATACTATATTAAATACGCTTAAAAATTTGATTTTTTCTTCTATTTAAAAGGATAACTTGGATTGAACGGCTTAAAACTAGTATTAGCTCGACAGGGCTTAATTTGATTAATCTTTATTAAAAGATACCATGTAAACATTATAATGCCAAATCGGCCTTTTTCATGATCGAGCGACTGTCAAATATCAGTTTGTCGATTTTGACATTTCTACATCCTATAGGGTGTATAATAATTGATTATAGATTCAAAGAGGTCGATTAAATGGCCTGCGATTGGAGCTATGTTCAGAAATTCACGCAAGTGAAAAAAGTTTTCTAACCCCCTCTCTCTTGGGAGTGGTCAATAACGATTCTTTTACTTATGGCTCAAGCAACTCACGACTTTCGGTCTGAGACCAAGTACATCCTGGGTAGCCAAAAAACATGAATCCGAACTAAAGTGAGAAGGCGAAAAATCCCCTTCCCAGGGTTTTGCGCTGGGTTTGAGACCCGCCATGTAAAAACCTCTACCAATAAAAAGTAAACAACGGTCTCGAAACCCTACAAACGTATTAAGGATTACGATTTGAGAACATGCACCTAGAATGTCCGGTCCCTTAATTAAGAAGGTACCGCCGCTCAGCTGGTTGATGTCCTTGTTAGAATAAAGGCAGACATCACCGCCGTCTAATAAATGTGAGGGACGGGATAAGGACTGAGGCGAATGAGTCCTAGTGGTACCGTCATGTTGTGATAGACGGAAGACACGTCTCCAGTGTTTTAGACGTGCGTACGCTTCGAGGTCCTAACATTGTTTCGGATCACTATCACGGAAGAAAAGTTCGGCGTCGTAAAGCTGCAAGGCAAATAAGGCGCATATAAAAAATTTACTAAAACTTTAGGATTTTTATTTATATACATAGATTAGCTGCATTTGCATACAATGCCAATTTTGAACATTGTAAAAACTAGAAATGTCATTAACTCACGGTGTATTGACGAGTATGGATGCAACATGCATAAAAGTACACCATGGACGTTTTAATTTACAATACAATTGTTGCTTACACTTCATGTGTCGGTAGCTAGTGGAGAGAGCAGTTTCTCTAATTCAAACTTATCGACCTACCTGTACTCTACAAAGTCAAAAAAGACTGGCAAGCTTGGCAGCATTATGAATTAAAATGGAGTGGCTCTTAAAATAAAACAGCTGCTCTGATTTTTCCAAAGGCACGAATATTTAAAAAATTTACTTTTTATTGTACTATTGAATATAATATATTTAAATAAATCTGCTAAGGAATGGTCTAGAATTTTCAAAAATAAATTTTTATTGATAGTTCGAAAGTATAGTCCTTTAAAAATTTACTGTAAACCTTTTGGAAGGATTTTCACATTATTTTAGCTTCTACAGCAGTTTTAGCAAGTAGCGCGCGGTCGAGGGGCTCGATAAATGGATCTTTGGACGTAGTTATCTCAAAACTCCTTTTTTCAGTGTGCCGTTGATGAAAAAAAAAATGTTCCATCCATTTTAATATATTGTTTATAAGATCAATATCTATCGCTGGGACTACGATCAAATTTTAGTTTTAAGAACTTCGGATTTTTATGCGATCTAAAACTGTTCCAAAAATAGATGTTTTCAGAAAAAAGCGCGACATTTTTTTTATTTTTGTAGTCCCACCGATAGATATTGATCTTATGAACACCATATTAAAATTTCAAGTGATTCGGACGGATAGTTTTTTTTTCATCAAATTTTATTTAACAAAAAAAATATTTTTGTACTTTTTGTAAGTGTATAAATAAAGTGTAAAAATTTTAAAATGATTCCTCTTTTTTTAAACCTTAAAAAAAATTCAGAAAACACCCTTAATTTGAGGGTTCTAGACCACCGGGACCCCTTAAACCTTGGATATTATTTTTTTACTAAAAAAACTTTTCAATAGTTATAAATATTTTAATTCAACCGTTTGAAAAGCTAGCCTACTGCCGTATCATTTCATTTTGCTATTGCTACCGCTCTCAATAGAGCTACACAGGCAAGATCTGTACCATATGAAAATTTTAATTAGCTCTGCTCTCATCCCGCTCCCAATTTTTTGCTAGCGCTACGCCAAAGCAGCGCACAGCAATTCATTTTTGACTATTGCTACAGGTATAGTTTTTTATCTCCGAGAAGAGCAGGTCTTAAATTATATGATTTTTATATCACACACATCTTTGTATGGTTGTTGTATGCGAATAAGACAATCATGACAAAAAGGATAACTAAGGCATATTAACATATCAAATATAAAATGTTCTTACCAAGTATGTGCACATGGTAATCTATCCGTCGATCGGTCATCGCGATGTATTTGGAACCTTTGAATACCATTCATTCCCTCTAGGGATCCGAATCCTTGGAGAGGAACTTTTGATGTACCAGTAACGAACTGTAAGAATTTAGCTCGATCAGCTTGGTCGAAACTGCGTAAAGCTCTCCAAAACCATTGTATCTGTAAAAGAGAAGAGAAAGTCAATCGGTAAAAAAAAAAAAATTATTTTATAAGATGAATAATTTTATCTCATAAATTTATTTTTACCTGTAACGATTTGGATGTATACTTGTGGTATTCTGTGTTTGCTCTAAGGTCCTCAATATCAATGTCAGGCAATCCAGATATCAGTAATTCAAGTTCTTGTTCGTTAAATATTGAAATCAGATGTTTTGGTATAATGTCGTAAAAACCTTCTAGAAAGGCATCTAACCTGTAAGTTGTAGTGAAAGTGGAAAGCAAAATATTATTGGTTGTTACCTTAAATGGTTTTAATATATCTCAAACATACTGTTGACGAATCGAACCACTCATTTTTAATTGACAAACTAACTGGACGTAATCGAATTTGTTTTCTTCAGTCACTGCGATATTACGTCCATTTGGAATAAGATCCCGGACTTGGGTAACACCAAACTCTTGTATCTCTGTAGAAAATGTAAGTTCATAGCCCAAAGTTGAAATATCATTCTTCATAAGATAATCCAAGCCCTTATAAAATTCATAATCTTGCGACTCCATATCAGTGTATTTCACTTGTTTTCCGAGGATGTGTTTATAAAATGATCGAGTAAAGTAGCACTCTAGTAACTTATTATCATGTATTGCCTTTGCTACAATGAATAGAATTAATTTTTTACAATTCATTCTAATAAAGTTCGTAAAAAAATTAGTACCTATTACACGTCCGACAAATTTGAAGTAACTCAAATGGTTTGGATTAGCATGACTCGACGGATTTATCATATAAGTCACTCTGTCTCCCGGCGAAACACAAAATAAAGCATACATGGGGTTGAAGATTTCTCTTGAAATTATAACGTACCATTCCCTTAGAAGACCACCAGCATCTTGACCTTCTTCATCTATGAAATACATAAAAATATATTCAATTTATTAGGATTGCGTACCTACTACTTGTTTTATGGATCAAACTATTAATTACAACTGATCTACATTTCAATCGAACAAAATTTTACATTCGAAATGCTATATATTAAAATATTAATGAATAATAAAAATGACAACAGAGTAAATATTAACAAATGCGAAATATAATAAAGTGGAGAATGCGTTAATCAGCACTTTCGATAATTAAATACAAGCAATTAACAACCCAGTATCGAAGAAATAAATAATACCCCTGCTTTCATACTTCAGTCATAGAAGTAAGTTTTAATAAATTACTAACCTTCGAATACTATGTAAAAACGATTTTTCCATTCCTCTGGTCCTAAGCGATATAATACTCGGAATGAATCTTCAAATACTGTAACTCGACGTACGCTAACGGTGTTCTCTTCGCGGCGTACACCTTCATCGATGCGTTCAAGCTCAGTTTGAAAAAATTTCCGTTTCACATCAAAATCAAGTATACGTGTATGATCGACTAAAACAGCAAAAGGTCCATCCGACAAATGAATCGGAGATTGTCGAAGAATTTGATTTAGCACAGTTCGATGTTTTTCTGCAAAAAGCAAAAAATTCTCCTTGTCTAGTCGTTGCTGAACTTCCAATGAGTTTGTGCGTATGCAAGACTTCCGTATATTATCTAAGAACTCGAACGAACCAATTGAATCTTGTATGTCTGTTGAATCTAAAAATAAATATATTGAAGAAAGTTAAATTATATTTATAAATGAAAAAATAATATATTAATTGAAAAATCATAAAAAAAAATTTTAGAATCTCTAGAGCAATTACTGTCGTAGCTTTATTAAGGATGAAAAAACATATTTTTAAATGTTTTCATTTTGATTTTTGGCTGTATAGATATCTAATATATCGGATATTAAGTTATAAGTTTCCCTTTTCGGATAGCTGCATGATGCACAATACGATTTTGCACAATTGATTTATGTGCTGATTTAAAAAATTTTATGTGAAATTAAAGTGGTAGTAAAAACTTATAAAGGCTGTGGATTACATATCATCATCATATTGAATTATGAATATTTACATAAAATTAATATATAACAAAATAAATTTTACGAACCTGTTTTATCGGTGCTGACTGAAGCTGAAACAGCCTGATTGACATTTGCTTCTTCTATTACTTCTAAGGAAGCATTTTGGGTTTCAAGGTTGGAAATGTTTTTTTTCTCATTTTTTTTGTTAGTGGCATGTATTAGGAAAAATGCTTCCACAGTGGGTTGCAATACAAGAACTGCATACTCGTCTTTTGACTCTTCTAAAGCTACTAAACATTCACTTAATGTGTTCCAAAGATCTTGCAGAGATATTATCTGACTTAGAGTCGGCTTTTTATTCGCTGGATTCATACCTACAGGATCTTCAGAGTAGAAAATCTCACGAACTTGTATGAATATCTTAAGAGTTTTCAAAAAATACAATTGAGCTGAAGAAGGTGAAAGCAATTTTTTGATAGACGGTAGTTGCAATTCACATGAAGGCTTAAAATTGCTCGGTGCCGAAATAATAACGTTTTCTGATGTAAACCGGTCTTGCATTATTCCCTCGAGTACAACTTTATTTTGAATTGCTGTTTCACATTTTGTTTCATTATCGACCTTATTTTGAACTTTGTAGGAGCGAATTTCATCGAGTAAATTTTGTATGGCTAAACGAACTTCTTTTGCCAATCCAAATACTGCTGAGGATAAATACTCCAAAAATATTGCATTAGAAGCATGAGAACATTGGCTCAAATTAACAATTAGTTTTGAAATATTATCAAGCCCATCGACGGTGCCGCATTGATGAGTTAGTACTTCAGTAACTAACTGCAGTTGGGAAAAATTTTTTGAATACAGTTTACTTTTTGCACGATAACCGGTAGTGTATAACTTAGTTTCAGCGTCAATAGATGATTCATCTCTATGTTTTAAATCAACATTAGTTGCAGTACTTTGACCCTTTTCTTCCATATCAAACGGTTTATTACCTAATTTGCTGTCATCCAAATCACTCTCTTTGGGGAGTTCCCCACTAAGACTAGCTAATAATTTAACAAGCATATCTGTAAGTTGGGGAGATCGACAAATAACTTTGTAAGGTAACATTTCAAGTAATTTCGAGAATGGAGTGTCATTAAATGATTGAAATTCGACACTCGGCTCCTCCCACTCCCACCGTGGATAAGAAGTAAGTGGAAAATCTTGCATATTCGTAAGTCTTTGTGGTGTAAGCAAATCGATTTTTAAAAGAACATCCCAAAATTGTTTGGTGTTTGTGTTATATGTAGTCTTTTTAAGTTGCTTGCTTTTCACCCCATATGCATTATTTTTGTGTCCACGATTTGCTGCGGCTTTTGATGTTGATGGGCCTTCATCTAATTTCAAATCTGAAACCTTATGAGATGGTTTAGTAGTGTTCAAAGCACTATTGCGCTGCATATTTGATTCTATTATGAGAGCGTCCCGGTTCACTTCTGAAGTATTCCCAGTAGATATATTCACATTTCTGTTATTTTCTTTCGATTCAGTAGCTGGATCAGATTTTCTCTTTTGATCGTGTTTAAATGGAACAAAACTGCGTGGAAAATGCCTTGCTAAAACAAAAAGTAAATCTAAGCAGTTTTTAACAACCATTTGAGCTGCTTGTGGATTTATGCTAATATTATATTTTGTAGTTGAATTGCTCTCAATATTTTTCTGTGTCATTTCATTAATAATAAAAACATTCGATTTGTAACCAAAAGCTGCATCTATGCGCAGTTTAAGCCAGTTGGGTTTAACAAGTAGTCCATCTGATTCGTTCATTTTGTCTTCATTGGTTTTTTGTATAATGCTTATTAAAGACTGTATAATCCAGGATCTCGTCGGAGCATGATAGCACAAATTGCGTATAACGCGATGAAAGCGAGTGTAATTAATTTTAGTGTCTTCTGTAAATAAAAATAGAAGAATTGTTGCTAAACAATCTGGATCAAGCAAATTATTATCATCCTCCATGAAGAGTAGTGCTATAGGCTTGCCATGAATTTGTTGCTGATGCTGATGTACAATTGTTGTATGCTGGTGATGCTGAGATTGCTGAGTGCGGTCTGCTTCATACCATATTGTATCATAGTTCGAATGCCATCTCGAGTCATCAGTTAGATTTTGTAAAGAGGATGGAAACCGTCGCAGTACATGTGGCGTATCTATACTTGGACCGTTTCGACTCTCCCAATCGCGCCGCAGATATTGAGCTTCAGCAGCCAAATCGGGAGGCAAACTTGCAATTTGTGATTCTTCCATATCAGTAAGAATTGCTCGACGTAGTGACTCAGGTAAATTTTGGAAAAAAGCCGCTGTATCAACGGGATCATCAGGATTAGCTGCCGAAGCAGCCTGGCGTTGTTGTTCAATTCTCTGTTGCATTAAAACCTCAGTCTGAATATTTGGTGGTAACGCAGCCAAAAATTCTGGATTAACTTCTATTAAAGAATCATGTGCGACTTGAATTGCATTTTGTTGTGCTCGTTGGCGTATGCGTTGCATTCTTAAATGCTCATTTATAACTTCCTCACGCATTTCAGCTGGCAACGCAGCTAAAAATGATGGATCCACACCCTCCGGAACTTGTAGATCTCCCAATGCAGCTCGAACTTCCGCATTCATTCCAGAAGGTGCAGCTTCTGAAACAGCTTCAATATCATCCGACCGATGGTCTTGAACCGCTGCCACAGAAAGTTCTTGATTTACGGCACTCACTAGCCTAATATCTTCTTCTTCAATATTTTCAGTTGTTACATCTTCTGGCCTACTTGTTGTAAAATGTTGTGATGCTTGAGTCATTATATTATCCACGTTTTCGCTATTTGATGGCTCCAACACTGTGCGCATTTCAAAGCCTGGTAGTATATCAAAAGCTGTGTTAATTTCTTCTCCCGAATTTGTTGGGTTAGTATTTGAACTACTTTCATCCTGTTCATCCTCGAAATCATCTTCAACATTCTCAATAGTTTCACCCTCATTCGTTACCAGTATTGTTGGGTTTTCTTCTTCACTGGAATATTCCACTTCACCGGTACCATCATTTGATATTTGATCCTGCTGTTCCTGTATATCAGTAGATAAAGCAGTATTTTCATTTCTCTCTGTTATATTTTCATTAGCCGACGAGGTATTTTCAGATCCACTATTTAAATTAATTGTCTGTTGAATGAATACAGGTATAGCACTGCGGCGATTAGGAGAATTGTAAGTGGTAGTGGATATTGGTTGGTCTATAGATTTGGCCTTTTGATTGTCTTTGAATGCTCTTATTAAAAACGGAATTAGAAGATGGGCAATATATAAACAAGCATCTGTTTGTGACTCCAAGTCCAAATGCTTAGCTTCCTCAAGCCACCAATGTAAACTATCTTGATTAAATATATCAAGTTGCCCTTCTTCGGTCGGATTATTAAATGATGGCATTAAAGTACAATACTGTTGATCGAGCAAAATTAAACGTCTAGTAGATTCACGCCTTTGAATCAAACTTCCTATTGGTGTAGTTTGGCTATTTGTTGATCCAACGTATACTGTGCTGGTATTATTTTGACTTCGCTCATGATTGGTGGTTGAAGTACTTTCTAATTCAGTATTTGTAACAAAATTTAAATCTGTCCTAGTTGGACCGAGCCTCGGTGCTATCCAAACAGATGAAGGATTTGTTCTCACTGAGCTTTCATCGGCATTTGTCAGATTATTATCTGCAAAAGATTGGTCAACCATATTACTAACCACATTTGAGGACGGTTGTACATTATCTTGATCAGATAATAACAAAATATCATTTTGATTTTCTAAACGAGCTCCCCGAATTTCGGGGGAACTCATCATTCTATTTTCGGTATTAAGATTACTGTCAGCACTAGTTACTTGCTCACTAATTCTTGCGCTAACTTCTGAAACTTCATCATCAGCGTCAGATCCATTGACTACTTGTTCGCCGCTCCTACCACTTACTTCTGAAGCCTCATCATCGGCATCATTTGACGCAGTTTCTGAGGATTCGGGTTCATAAATATGATCGAAAACTTCAATAAACTGGCGGGTTTCTTCATCGGCATCTGTTTCGCTATGATCTTCAACGTCTTCTTCATTACCATCCTCATCTTCGTCATCATCATCATCTTCGTCATTTCGCTCATTTTCTGTAGAAGCGTTTGAGTCTGATTCAGATTCACTTGTACTAACATCTCCCAGATTAGTGGAGTTATCTACAACAGTGGCTACAAGTTCAGATGAAGTTGATGCGCCATCGCTACCACCATTTCCTCCATTTTCTGTATTTGCAACTTGATTTCCATCTGGTCGATTATTTCTTGTGTCCATTCTATTTCCATCTGCAGGGCCATTATTAGAATCAGAACTTCTGCCTAAAAATGCTACATGTCCATTTTGCAATAGATCATCCCATAGTTGATCAAAATTAATTTGAGGTCGCAAATTTGTTGAAGCTAAAAGTTGTGATTCTCTTACATTTTCTGCAGTGTCTTCATTAGTGGTCGACATGGAGTTGGTTGGTTCTTCTGAATCTAAGAATATATCTTCGCCATTTAAAATAAAATCGAATGCCTGTCTACGATCAGATAAAACGTTCCGAATAATATCACGAAGCACATGTTCACTACCTACAGATCCCGAGTTTTCATTAGAGATACGTGATGTTATCCTTGGATACAAACGGCGATTCATAACAGCATTGTTGCCATTTGGTGGAGTACCAAAAAATATTTTTCTAGAAGATAGAGTACCAGGTGTAATAGTAAGTCTCAACAAAATTTCCATTGGACGTAAAGTTGAATGTACTGTGGTTAGAGTGTTAGAATTAGACAAATCTTTATATTGCGCTAATTTTGCCAAATCAGTCATTATTCCTTGCTTCAGCAAAATTCTATACATATTATTACGTTGTAAATGCACTTTACTTGACAGCATTGGACTTTCAATCATTATGGGAATCAAACCAATAAGAACTTGCAAACGAACATGTTTTTCAGTGTAGCTAGGTTCAGTTAGTGTTCGCACAATCGCTTCATGAAGTTCTTCAACCAATTTCGATTGAACTGTTGGCTGACTAACGCAATCTGACAAAGAAGAAAGTAGAACTCTTGACATCATACTCACTTCTGGATCTTGTTGACGCTTAGTTATTGGTAGAAAGTGATCTAGAATAAATGAGATGCATGTCTGTGGTTTTTTAATTAGTGGGCTGTCAGACGGCATATATACGTATTCGATAATAATTTTCGGCACTAGACACTGGTAGGATCTAACTGCGTCTGCTAATATTTTTAATAAAGTCGAACGCGGTAATATTGGCTTTTGGTGCGTATGACTCGTAGATGGTATATGCCAACTGCAGCAGCAAGGGTTTACATCAATATTGTCTGTGTGTTTTTTAGCCAAAGATATTTTAGGTTGAGAATTATCTAATTGAATATGTGAAGTCTCCCCCATCCCTGTGATACTATCATCACAATCATCTGTTGTGGACAAACCGCCATAATGTTCACAAGGTTGAATTATTGCTCTCAATATATCTTTTACTGTTTCTTCTGAGGCTTCATCAATTTTCAAAACATTGTTAGTAATGGTTTCACCGGATTTATTATGAGTTTGACACTTTATAAGAAATCTTGAATCATCTATAGGAAAATTCGAACTCAAAGCATTATCAGCTTGTAACGACTGTTTTGCCGCCAAAAGAAATATCTTCGGATGTCTTGCTACCGCAGATGATACCTGCGTCAGAAAATATACCAGATCGCGATGTCCAACCGGCACAGTTGGCGAAGAACGTATAGTCAAAATTCTTTCAATGGAATCTTGTAAAATTGAGGGAGCTTCGAGAACATGCCGTATTATAACGATAGCATAAGTGGGAAACTCCATCATTCCACAAGCCTGACGCATCTTAAGTAATAGTGATATTCCACCATTTTTATAGAAGGCCTTTGCATTCTCATAATCTTTAGTTAAGCGAGCACAAAGTTTCATAATGGAAATCTTTGTTTCGAAGTCTACCAAAAATTCAGGCCTTAGTAAGTGTACAAGACAGGCAATGATATCAATACAATTTTCGCGGGATAATCCAACCTTTTCTTCGTGGAGAATAATCTTTTTGTTATGTTTGGAAAACCCAGATGTTCCTTTTTTTGTGGTTGATTTTGTAGTGTTTTTAACCTTCATTTTCTTTTGTCCTAATAGAGTACATTCTTGTAATTGCGTCGTGCAAGTTTGTGGCGAATCCTTTTCATTGGACTGAACAATGTTTTCCTCATTATCACAATCTTTTTTAGCCTGCGATAAACCGGTTAATGAACGAAGACAAATCAGTTCGTCTTTATAAATTACACCTTCACCACCAGGTTTTGATCTTACACTGCGAGTAAGAATACTATCTATTTTGATATTGGTATTTCCATTTTTGAGTGAGCTTATAGCTTCCGATATTTTTAAGTCTGGTAACACCGAGCGATGGCTTCCTGAAGCTTCGCTCACTTGAGTCATATAATTAAAATTAACAGTATATCGCTGACGTCCTATGTGAATCACCTGAGACTTTTCACCCATTGCAAAAGCATTTTTAAGTAAATTATTATTTGTTTCTGTATATGAGTTCCATTTTCCAGTCGAAACATCATACCACCTCCATTTATCAGTGCATACGGCTCGCATATTTTCCCTTCGTTGCAATATTATGCAAACGTTATCAATTGCGTCAACGAATTCTATGAAGTTCTGCAACCATTGAGGAGCTTGGGGCTTAACACCTATTAATGTCTGTTCATTCAATAAAGCTTCAGTCTCATAGAGTAGATTGACTATAATATGCATAAATTTCTCATGGGAGACTATAGCACAAAACTCCTTCCTAATATCACTATAATTTTCATCTAATAGTATTGTTGAGACTTTAAGCCGTATTAAAAGTTTTGTCGATATTTCCCCAAAGAAAATATTTTCCAATTCAGATGTATTCGTTATTTTTTCGTTTTTTATAACGTTAGTTATTTGTTCCATACATTCGGTTACACCACTTACAAGATTCATAATGAATTCTCTTTTATTTTGTTGATTATTCTGTCGGTATAGCGCAGATAAAAGCTCTGTACCAGTATTAACAGTTTCAGGCAAATATTCCATAAATGCAAATACTCTTTCAAATACATCATTGCAAAACTGATTAAATATTTCACTTGACACAATTTGAACATTATGAAAAATTCCATATTGCTTAAACTTCAAATTTCCTTTCGTATCACTTGTTCTGTTGAAACCTGAAGTTGATGCCGAATCTGTGTCGATGTCCATGTCGGTGCCACCTTGTTGACAGTTAAGTTGATTTGAAATACTTTGAGTATTTTGAATTTCAGTAGTTGTTGCTTCTGGATGATTCAACAGGAACTCTGTGGCTTGTTCAAGTGAACGCGTATTTCTTAAGGCATCCATAACGTGTTGTGGGCCAAATCCCATGTCGGTCAATACTTTGAAATGGTTAGCATTTAAAAATCCTTCTTCTGAAGACTTTTCAGTTTTCTTCCGTTGTTTAAGTAGTTTATCCGCATTTTGAATCTCATCTAAACGTGCTTTATAACGGTTGGATATCATATTGTGTGATTTTATAATATGCTTCAATATAGCCATAATAGTTTCCGTTATAGATACTCCATAATTAGGAATAGGTTTACGTTTCCAAATGCGCCTCACAACATGCATAGCAAGTTGATGCATTTGGATTAAGTAAAATATTGGTTCGAAGTCAATAGTATCTGAACTATAACTACCTTTCGTTGACAAAGCATAAGGTGAATCAAGAATTCCTCTGGGATTTACCATTTTTTCAAGCAACTGTAGCCAGGCATCTATAAATTCCCCGGTACCTGCAGGGTATTCGTTGGTATCACTCGGAATATTTTGCAAAATATTATTTAATAACAAACAATTCTCAAATCCAAAAGTACTTGAACTATTATCTAGAGATAAAGCCCAATAGAACATATCAAAAAATGCCCCTAAGCCATTTTCTTCACAAAATTGAGAGATCATTAAGTGGAAACAGCTTCGTTTGTCATCAAAAAGCATTGGACCAGTAAATCCCACAGAACATATAAGAAATGTAAGTTTCAACTTTGGTGCAGGTTTTGTTACATTATTTTCATGGCTGAAACCATTTACTAGAATTGAGCTCAAAACCCGAGCAATTTCTTTAGCGTCCGCTGTTGGAATCTTACTGTTTACAGTATTTGATGAATAGTCATTGTTCCGCCGTTGTCGAGCTTGAGGTGTACCAACTGAAAGTTTTACTAAGGTTCCAAAAAGTTCGGCTAATGCACGTCCTAGCCGTGAAGAAGCTGCTAACAATGACTTTATATAACGCAGTTGATCATCCGCTTTTATTTTAAACTTAATGGAACTCAATTTCTTCATAGTCAAATCGTCCTTGTCAGCACCCACTGTTGGCTCGGGAATAGATGTGTCATATAATCCAGTTTCATTTATTTCATCGGAGCACAGGCTTAACAAAATGGTACTCTCCCACACCAAAGAAATATAAAGACGGACTAAACTTTGTAAAAGTTGTATGCCAGTACCTGAATTGTTACCCCAACGACTTAGTAGAGTTAGGCGCATTTCACTCGAAGCGTTACGACATAAATGAACTAGAAGAACCACATATCCATGAACTGAGCTCATATTGTGTAAGAGTGGTGTGTAATCAGCTGTAGAAAAGCCATCATCTAATTTGGGACATGCCATTAACTCACGCAAAAGTATACTTTCTCCGGGAAAATTAAAATTCGATATAAGGGGTTGCAAATTGTTTGTTATTTTTGATAATTCTTCGAGTGCTATATCTATTACTGTCGTCTCATGTGCTAAATTCAAAATAGATTTACACACATTAGCAACTGCTTGTGCTGTTGTAGATACAGGTGAATCAATTGGTAAGTTTGGCAATGACAGCAAACGTAGTAGTGGTTGTAAACCGCCATGCATTACGAATTCTCTACAATGATCCCCATTTGAGCTATTGCTGAATATCGCATCAATAAATTTCATAACATTTAATATGTAGTCGATTAAAGGAATAGCTTCCCGTTCATGATTTAATCGGATTTGCACCTGTTGTTCTATATTTCTATTTTGTCTGTGTTGCTGTTGTTGTGACGCAGAAGACATTTCATCATCATCTTCATCGTCTTCCCCACTGCTATCATTTTCATTGCACCTTAATTCCAGGGTGTTCTCATTGCTAGGAGTTTGTTGGTTAGTTGGGTTGATCGTATTGGCAATAGAAGAGCTATTATCCTTATGCGCTCTCCAGCAAACATATTTCGCATCAGATCCAAATCGAACTAAATCATGTAGTAATCGTACGATGGCTTCTATTGCGTCTGTGCGTAAATAGGGATGATGCTTCATAAGGTCATCCATGGCATTACCTAAATTCGTAGAAGTGTCACCTAATGGGTCTGAAGACCGGCGCCTTCGCATAGCTACTAAATAATCTGGCGACAACAATACTCTCAGAAATTTATCAAATGGATCATAAGACATGAATTCCATGAGTCCACGTTCATTTAGGCAAAGGGCTGAAAATATATTTGGTAAAGAACCCAATATTTCCCTTGTGGCTGGTACTTCTTTTTGTAGCAACGAACGAAGGATTATATTTGTGAGACCCGTTTCTTGTAAAGATGACAATAAAGATGGTTCATTGAAAACATAAACTGTAACAACATCAGTAGCTAACAAAAATAATGACGGCCCGTAATACTCAGCATTTGATATTATGTGCTGTAAAGATTTTGGCAAGGAACTTTCCATTATATTTCGCATACCATTAAAATGAGCATGGTCTTGAATCGATTTTTTAAGAAAGTTAAGCATAGATTTCAATAAGGCTGCTCTTTGAGTAACACATGCCATTTTTTTCCCGTCTTGCTCAGTTACCGGTGATTGTGACGCCGATTTTTCATTCAAGACTCTACTATACTTTCTGGTGTCTCGTTGAAGTTCACTCCTTCCAACATAAGCTTCATTATCTTCAAACGTTTCTAGTGGTGCATTATCCCCATTTCCTTGATCTGAAGATAAAAAACATCAAGAAATCGTGATTAAAGAAATGGCATGTTCCAATTATTAAATTTTCAATGAATTTTTGGACTGTTTTGTATACTATAAACTACAGTACCAACTATTACCATTTGAAATTTGATCCATATCGTCTATAAATTCCACTTTTATTTCCAAATTATCTAAAGCATCTCTGCAGCAATTAATTTCTTTTTCCATGCGGTCAATAAATATATTAAGACCATTACATTGATGAAATTTGCTGATGTCGATATTGGTAATTAAATCAATGACCCGAACAGCTCGTGTAACAAAGGTTATGTGTTCTAAATCGACCCCGGGCCAATTAATTACTTGTAGCAAAGATTTCATCATACCACTTTTTACTAAAGCATGACCACCTGCTTCATAACTGGCTAAATGATAAAGTAGACTAAACAATGAGGTGGCCAGAACCAATGGATATTTTTCGCAAATTCCTTCGTTCGTCAAGCTTATTATACAATCGCGGACTAAAAGTGGTAAAATGCCTCCTTGACGTTCTGCTCCTGTATATTGTATTATTTTTGCCAGCCTAGAACCTGGTCTAAAAGAAAAACATTCTTAAATTGTTATAATAATAATTAATGAAAGAAAACAAACCTTGGTACATTAGGATTTCGGTCGAAGTGCAACATAGACGTTAATGTTCTTAGAACGGCAGCACGAATTTCAACTAAGTATACATCCTCTTTATCTATTAATTCGCACAGTTCTTCACCAAAGCCGGAATATAGGATTCTCTCAACATTGTCTTGTAAAGCATTAGAGTAAATCAGTACCGATATTGCTTGAAGACGAGCTTGAACAAACTGGAGACGTAACTTTTGATCTTTAAAACCAGATACAAGACGAATCCTATGTGCAATTCGCATCTAAAATTATAGGATTTTTGCTACTTCAGTTTTTTATACTTATTTCGATCACTTTTTAGATATTGTTATTTATTATATAACAGTCTTTATATTACCAAATTTCTATTTCTTAATATTAATGAAAAAATAAAGTGTCAACTTAAAAAACAACTGAAGTATATCCCACTATTCAAACATTGCTTCGAGACCCCACAAAGAACTGTTAGATTAAAATAATTATTTTAGGTATTCTACTCCTCCACAATCCACAATATAAAATAAGAACACACATTTATCTTCGCTTTTTTGTATAACCGGCTATTAATTTTTTTGTTTTATAAAATATGTAGGGAAAAAGCGATGATTCTAAATTGCAATCAATTTGAAGGACCCGAAATAATATAATATATCTCTATACTTAAACAAGTAGAAAGTAAAGCTGAACTTTTTTTAGCCTGTAATCGTTTTTTGTAGTTTGTCACATAGCAATTATGTAGGGGTGAGAGAAATTATTATTCGATTTCATCCATTTCATATTGTATGAAGATATGCTTGAGTAATATCGTAAATTTGGTTGATATATGGAGCTTTAGTGTTTTGTGCATGCATTAAAAGTATTACTGGGCACCCACTGCTCAACAATATTTTAACACAGATGTCTTCTATACATAGTTTCATCAAATGATCTCAAATTTTACTCAATTAAGTGAAGCTTTCCCTTCCACGGACGGACAAAGGTACATACATGGGGAATTCAACTCTTATCGACATCCTAAATATAACTTCATCTACAACAAGTTGCGAGAGCAAAAAAAAAACTAGGTCAGTCAGAGTCAACTTAATGCAACTTGGCTAAATGAAGTGATATAATAAGAGGAAAGACCACAACAGATAATATGTCGCAATGCTATTCTCTGTTATAATCTAATCCAAGCTAATCTATGTACCTGCATAGGATATTAATTTTTGTACAGACATCGAAATAACCAATTTTTCTTTCTTTTTTTTTAATTTCCACTTACCTTAACTGTCTCCGATGGGTTTTTCATATGACCACAGATCGCTTTCACCACTTCTGAGATGGGTAAGCCCTTGCATGTATTCACCATATCAGGTATCTCCAGTAAAACTACTTGACCATTTTCATCTGAGTATTCAATTGAAAGTTGATATAAAAACTCCAGTTTAGGTTTTCTAATGCAACAATCAATTAAAGCCAAACCATAATTTGGGTCCCCCCAGCGCTGTAAATAAATTTGAGTGAAGTATTAAATCTAAAACAAAAATAAGGGATTGTACCTCAGCAATATTATAAAGTTTCGTCAAAAGCATATCCTTCTTTTCCAGTGATAACCGCGGTATGAAATTACTTCTTTTAGAGAACATATACAGCAAATTCAGAACTGCCAATACAATATCCATATTCTGAGAAGACAGCAATTGGGTCAAATGTTCTACCGAATTATAAAGATGTCTTGAAAACGAGTGTTCAATCAATAAAGTAGTAAAATTCAAAACGAGAAGTAACAGACGAACATCCTGAAACCATTTATAAAAGTGATATCGTTTATTAAAGAAACGTAAGTCTTCAAATTTTTAAAACTAAAATATGTTTTAAATAATACATAACTGACATGCAATTTCTATTTGTATACATATTGTATGTATATTCTATTTGTATTTTCGAATTAAAAGTGCATATAAATTAACTTTCTTTCATTATAATTATTATACTGATATAACGTATTCTCTGCTACAATATCAACCAAGCATACCCAATCCAAAATACCCTACGTTTTTCATAGAAACAAACGGCACCTGAACTTTACTTTAATTAAGAATTTTTAACATGCTTAATATTAAAATTATGATATACATATTTTTTTTGGTTTACACACTTGATCATTATTTTAGTATAACATCCATCATGGGATGGATGGAGTCATGTGTAGAAGTTCACGCACGTGAGGAAAGTTCTCTGATCGCCATTCACTTGGGAGTGACCAGAAACGATTCTTTTACATATGGCTCAAGCAGCTCACGACTTCCAGTCTTTGACCAAGTATCCTCTGGGTAGCTAAAGTGAGAAGGCGAAACATCTCCTGCATAGGGTTGTGCGCTGGGTCTGGGAACCGCCACGTAAAAAAAACACCACCAATGAAAATTAACAATCAGCCTCGAATGAGAGACCCCCCTTTTGATGACGAGGGCATGCACCTGGAATGTACAGTCCCTTAATTGGGAAGGTGCCACTGCCCAGCTGGTTGATGTCGTCGTGAAAATAAAGGCTGACATCACCGCCGTCCAAGAAATGCGATGGACGGGATAAGGACAGAGACGGTTCTTGTAGCATTTACTACAGTGGCCATATAAAGGAGCGCAAGTTTGGTGTGGGATTCGTGGTGGGAGAGAGACTCCGTCGCCGAGAAATATCATTCACTCCAATGAACGTCTAGCCACAATCCGTATCAAAACGAGGTTCTTCAACATATCGCTGATTTGCGCCCACTCCCCGACGGAAGAGAAGGAGGATGTGAGCTGCCCCCGCCACGATGTCAAAATCGTGCTTGGCGACTTTAACGCCAGTGTGGGCAAAGAAGGTATCTTTTGCACTACGGTCGGTAAATTCAGCCTCCACGAGGAAACATCCCCAAATGGGTTGAGGCTGATCGACTTCGCCGGGGCCCGAAATATGGTTATCTGTAGTACTAGATTCCAGCATAAGAAGATACATCAAGCTACCTGGCTGTCTCCGGATCAAAAAACCACCAACCAGATCGATCATGTCGTAATAGCCGTAAGACACGTCTCCAGTGTTTTAGATGTGCGTGCGCTCTGAGGTCATAACATCGACTCGGACCACTATCTTGTTGCAGCCAAGATTCGCACCCGCCGCTGTGCAGCAAGAAATGCATGCCATCAAACACAAGGAAGGTTCAACGTCGAGAAGCTGCAATCACAACACAGAGCCGAACGACTTTCTACTCGGCTTGCGCTCCTGCTCTCTGAGAGCACTCGTCAACAACTCTGTATAAGGGAACTGTGGGACGGCATTTCAAACTTCTTACGTACAGCTGCAACCGAAACCATTGGTTTTCGGAAAGTGCAAAAGAACAGTTGGTACGACGGGGAGTGCCGTGTCGCAGCGGAGAGAAAACAGGCTGCCTACCTCTGCGAGCCGTTCGATACCAAACAAGGTTTCAGACAAGGCGATTCCTTATCGTGCGATTTTTTCAACCTGCTTCTGGAGAGAGCTTCGAGCTGCAGAACTAAATAGAGAAGGTACCATCTTCTATAAGAGTGTACAGCTGCTGACGTATGCCGATGATATCAATATGCACTTTTGACTGTTTGATATCAATATCATCGGCCTCAACACCCGCGCCGATAGTTCTGCTTTCTCCAGACTGGACAAGGAAGCAACATAAATGGGTCTGGCAGTGAACGAGGGCAAGACGAAATATCTCCCTCGCGACTTCTCACTCACGTCACTGTTGACAGTCATAGCTTTGAAGTTATAGATAATTTCGTCTATCTTGGAACCAGCGTAAACACCACCAACAATGTCAGCCTAGAAATCCAACGCAGGATAACTCTTGCCAACAGTGCTACTTCGGACTGAGTAGACAATTGAGAAGCAAAGTCCTCTCTCGACAAACAAAAACCAAACTCTATAATACTATGTTCGGACCGGCATTGAAAACATTTTGAAAACACATTTGTATGTTGTGGAATCTAAGTCGTTCGGACCGACAATACATGTTTTCGATAAGATTTCACTGACAACTATTAAAAGCGGTATTCTATAAATAAATATGGGTTTTGGTCTGAAATATTTTACAGCCATTGCAATCAATTTTCTGCGCGTGTTTGTTGTTATGCCGTTGCACCAAAGAGAAAAGTCTGCAATTTCTGCACGGTGCAAGGTTTTGCAAGAGCAAGAGAATCCCCCTCATATGAGAATATCAAGCGACAGCTGTATTTGTATGTGGAATGTAAACAAATATCAAGTGACAATTTAGGGCCGGCAAAACATGTCTTCCAAAACATCGATTAAACTAGAGCAGGYACCGATTATTATGAGTGGAATGTAAGTTTTCAGCGAAAACTACATGGACGAAAACACAAGTTTTCGTGCGAAAACCAGTTTTCGTTGTCGGTCCGAACATAGTATAAGTCACTCATAATTCCCGTCCTGTTATACGGTGCAGAGGCTTGAACGATGTCAACAACGGATGAGTCGACATTGCGAGTTTTCGAGAGAGAAKTTCWGCGAAAGATTTATGGTCCTTTGCGCGTTTACCACGGCGAATATCGCATTCGATGGAACGATGACCTGTATGAGATATATGACAACATTCACATAGTTCCGCGAATTAAAAAGCAGCGGCTACGCTGGTTGGGTCGTGTTGTCCGAATGGACGAAAACACTCCAGCTCTAAAAGTATTCGACGCTGTACCCGCCGGGGGAAGCAGAGGAAGAGGAAGACCTTCACTCCGTTAAAAGGACCAAGTGGAGAAGGACCTGGCTTCACTTGGAATATCTAATTGGCGCCACGTAGCGAAAAGAAGAAACGACTGGCGCGCTGTTGTTAACTCGGCTATAATCGCGTAAGCTGTGAAGAAGAAGAACATCCATCACCCAGACCCCATTAGGAGATCGTATTATAAAAGGGTCGGAAAAGAATTTAAATAAATTCGGTCCATACAAACGAAACTAACAGCCCTGTGCTGAGAAAACCTCACAACTCATTTGTGAACAAATATTTATGAGGGTTGTTGTGAGATTATTTTTGTTCAAACCTTTTTTTGGGAACGTATCTGATAAAACAGTTGACATACTGTATATACTATATTATAACGTACATATATGTACGGTTTACCAAAATGAAAAACAATTTAACTCTTTTCCATAGAAGTTACCAAAAATTGTAAACCTTAGCCACACAACAACAGCAAAGAAACATATTCGTCCCCAGAATAAAAAAAAGGTATTGCAGCACAGAACTATATAAGTATATTTCTACTGATCTAATGAATGCAATCCAATCTCAGCCAGGAGGAATGAATGATCATTATTATCTTTCTCAGGATCCGTTCCCACGACAGTCGGGTCTACGTAACCGGAACGGACCCGGATTTTTATGCGGCCAAGGACTGTCAACTCGGTAGAATTCTCCCGCTACAACAACAACAACATCATTCTCAGGACAGACGGGCTTACGTAGTCGAAACGGATCCGTATTTTTTATTTGAGCAAGCATTAGCAACTCGGCAGAATTCTGCCGCTACAACAACAACATTTACTAATAACTTACTTTATTTCCGATGAGCCACCGCAAAATTTAATTGTCGCAAATTGATGAAAAATTATAAAAACGGATTCAAGTTGTATACAATTTTCTTTACAGGTTTTATGAAATTTCTCAAGATACTGTCCTTGTCCGTTCATTTGAGCGTTCTCACCTCCGGTTATATTGGTTGGTTTTATATGAAAATATTAATGAATGAATAATATTGATGGGTGGTGATTTGGCTCTGAGAACTCTATTCACTGAATGTATGTACGATGTCGTCGACGTAGTTAAGGAAGAATCTCTTAATGTTCCTATTAGGCGGAAGCGCTCCAAGCAGGTGTTTGCAAGAGTTACTTCTACGAAAACATCCTAGCACGAACTGCCTAACTGGGAGCATAAGCGTGTCATCCCGTCGTGGTCCGCAGTGCAGTGCTCTGACAGATCTGAAGTTTCCTCATCTGCGTACCATTGCATCCAGGCGACCATATTGGTGCGGCATAATTGAGGACCGGCCGGCCGATTGCCTTGTATGTTGCCAAAAACGTTTCCTTGTCTTTCCTCATGTGCTGCCGGCTACCGACTTGAGGATTTTCTTGCGGTTCTGTACCGCGTAATTCTGTAATTGCGGTCGGATGGGGAGTGAAGGAGACTATCAAAAGTTACACCTAAAATCTTAGGATTATTGACAGTCGGCTCTGTACCTAGACGATAATCGCAGTCGTTTGGGGAGTGAAGGAGCATCGACTATCAAAAGTTACAACTAAAATATTAGAATTATTGACAGTGGGAACTTTGATGCCATCGACTGCAATATTAAGCTCAAGTCTATACTCCTTCGTCCAGTTCGTGTTGTTGTTGTTGTTATAGCGGCTATCAGTCCCCGTTAGGATGATAAGGGTTATCTCTGTTGTCGTCGACGTCATCTAAAGGGAGGCCCAGGAAACGTGCATGCAAAGAAGTGGTAAGTGTCATGCGGAAACTCTTGATGGCTCCACTATGAATGGCGGTCAGTACCTGTCGGAAGTCAGTTGTGTCCAAAGAAAGACCTCTTGATGCTCCTAGAGGCGGTTCCGCTCCAAGCAGGTGGCTGTAAGGGTGATTTCTACGAAAACATCCCAGCAAGAACTGCTTGGACAGGAGTTCATTATGCTTCGTAACTGGGAGCATAAGCGTCTCACTATGAAGGTGTTCGATGGGAGACATCAAGAGGCATCCCGTCGTGGTACTGAGTGCAGTATTTTTACAGGTCTGGAGTTTCCTCATCTGTCTACCACTGCATCCAGGCGACCATATTGGTGCTTCGTAGTTGAGGACCGGCCGGCCGATTGCTTGTATGTTGCCAACAACGTTTCTTTGTCTCTTCTCCATGTGCTGCCAGCTAGCGACTTGAGGATTTTATTGCCTCTCTGTACCTTGGCGATAATCGTGGTCGTAAGTGGAGAGATGGAACATAGACTACCACAGGTTATACCTAAAATCTTAGGGTTTTTGACAGTCGGAATTTTGACACCATCGACTGCAATATTAAGTTCAAGTCTATACTCCTTCGTCCAGTTCGTAAAGATGGTCGCTGTGGATTTGGTGGGGGGAAGTGTGAGGTTCCGCGCAGTGAGGAAACGAGAAAGGTCGGAAAGATAGTTGTTCACTTTCGAACACATACCATCGATTCCTTTGCCCGACGTCAATATCGTTCAAGCATCTGCGTACGAGGTTATGGAAACCCCTCTAGTTTCTGCGGAAGTTTCGATATGTAGAAGTTAAACAGTAACGGGGAGAGGACACCACCCTGCGGTACCACCTGTTTAATTCTTCTCAGTTTAGATGTTTCACCTCGAAATAGTACGGATGATTGACGACCGCTCAGGTCAGCTTGACAAGTCCAACGCTACGAGGATCGTTTTCTCACAGGGTGGTTTCTGATTGAGGCCACGAACTATCTAAGCGTTTATAATGCTAAGTGCTGTGGTGATGCTGTGCACTTTTCGGAATTCATGCTGGTGGCTGGCTAGGCTCAGATGGTAAGTGAAGGTCGGGAGTAGCATGGTCTCAAGTGTATTCATTATCGGACGGAAGGACTCCCCTTTGTTGGCGGGTTTCTCAGGATTCAATAGTGGGACCACTCTTCCGACTTTTCACACATCGGGTCTTTGAAGAGTTCTCAGCGAGAGGTTGAGGACCTTGGTAAGATAGCTTCCTCCCGTCTAGCTTAGGTGCTTAAGCATAAATTTGTTGATTCCATTAGGGAAAATGGATTTAGAAGATTTCGATTTGTCAATCACATTCTGAACTTCTTCATCAGCAAAGTGGCGAGCAGTCGTTTGGCATTTTGCGCAGCCGGCGACTAACAGATCGCTTGGTTTTGTCTACCGAAGGTTGCAGTGGAAATTGCCGGCTAAAAAAGCTCGCGCACTTCTTCGGGTCCGAAGAAGCATGACCATTGAATATAACTTCCACTCGGTCGTCATGTCTCTTCGGGTTGGACAAAGCCTTGACAGTAGCTTAAAGCTTATTCACACCGATGGAGAGGTTGCAGGACTTCAGGTGCTCTATCCATTTCGTCCGCTTATGCTGGTTTACCATACGCCGAATCTCCGAATTGAGATCCCTTACCGCTGCTTTAGCTGGGAAATTGGGGCGGATTTCCGCTATTCGTCCAGCAGGTATGAAGCGAGCGGTAGCTGCTGCGATCACCTT